>NC_138770.1:79480155-79772655 GCF_965119305.1 Pelophylax lessonae
TGAACGGGCTCTAACAATGTATCATTTCATTCTTTTATACAAAAGGGATGAACTTCCGTCTGCAAGTCCCGGTTCACACATATGCAATGCGGGAAACCCTGCGAATCTCCACTGAGTGTTCCCGCATCACATTCAACCGGCAGGCAGCTCACACTGCCATATGCGAATCGCTGGGGGTGTCAATATAGAGTTAACGACATCCCCCAGATCAGTTTGCATATCACAGTGTGAACTGTCAGTTCGGACATTAATTGGATCGCATAGGTGTGAACACCCATGTGATCTGATTCTGGTGCGGACCCAAAAAAAGGGTCCTGTGTGAGTTCTGTCCAAATGCAATGTGAATTCAGCCATACAATCTGTATGGCTGAATTAGCTTTGCACAGACATCGCATGTGATTTGCAGAGCAGATGGGATGTCTGTCATCGCTTATCTAAGTGCCGGTTCACATATATGCGATGCGAGAATCCTGCAAATCCACTGAAGGTTCCTGCATCGCATTCAACTGGCAGGCCACACTGGCATATGCGATATGCTGGGGGTGTCAATACGATGTTAACCCCCCAGATCAGTTTACATATAGCAGTGCGAACTGTCAAGTCGGACAGGAATCAGATCGCATAGGTGTTAACAAGTTAAAAATCAGTATATTGCTAGAAAATTACTTAGAACCCCCAAACATGTACAGTATATATATATATATATATATATATATATATATATATATATATATATATATATATATATTTTTTTTTTTTTTTTTTTAGCAGAGACCCTAGAGAATAAAATGGCGATTGTTGTAATATTTATTGTCACACTATTTGTGCAGTGGTCTTTCAAACACAATTTTTTGGAAAAAAAAAGCACACTTTAATACATTAACCACTTGCCGACTGCCTAACGCCGATCTACGTCGGCAGTCAGCCCCTCACAGGCAAAGTGACGTAGGGCTACGTCACTAGCTTGTGAGGGTCTAGGGAGCGAGCGCGCGCCCCCGGAGGCGCGCTCCCGCTCCCGCGTGGTCACGGACCCCCCCGCGCGTGTGACCAGCGGACCCGATGTCTGCCGGTCACTCGGCGATCGGCGGGGGAGAGGGAGAATGTCAGGCAGCTTGTGTAAACAAGCCACCTGTCATTCTCCTCGCTGTAAAGACACTGATCAAACGGATCTAGTATGTAGATCCGTTGATCAGTGTCCTTACAGCTCAAGCCACAGCCAATCACAGTAGAAAGCACGCCCCTAGGGATACACACAGCCCCTCCCTCCCAAATAAAGTTAACCCCTTCACAACCAGTGTATTTTTACAGTAACAGTGCATATGTATAGCACTGATTACTGTAGAAATGTCACTGGTAACCCCAAAAGTGTCACAAATGTCAGTCAAGGGTCCGATCTGTCCGCCCCAATGTCGCAGTACCGCAAAAAAAAAAAAAAAAAAAAAAAAAAAAAAATCGCAGATCGCCGCCATTACGCGTTAAAAAAAAAACAACAAAAATGACAAAAATCTTTCCCTTTGTTAGTAAACGCGATAACTTTTGCGCAAACCAATCAAAATACGCTTTTTGCGATTTTTTTTACCAAACATAGGTAGCATAAAACAAATTGGCCGAAAATTTTTAAAAATTTAGATTTTTACTTTTTTTTTTGGGGGGAATTTCATATAAAAAAATGTGAAAAATATTGTTATTTTTGCAAAATTGACGCTCTTTTTTTGTTTATAGCGCGTGATCAAAAAATCGCACAGGTGATCAAATACCACCAAAAGAAAGCTCTGTTTGTGGGAAAAAAAGGACGTCAAATTCGTTTAGGTACATCGTCGCACGACCGCGCAATTGTCCGTTAAAGTCACGCAGTGCCGAATCGCAAAATACCCCCTGGTCAGGAAGGGGGTAAAATCTTCCGGGGCTTAAGTGGTTAAAAAAAAAAAAAAAAAAAACACTAAACAGTAAAATTAGCCCAATTTTTTTGTATAATGTGAAAGAGTTTTTTTACGCTGAGAATCGTGATCTTTAGTCTTTGCAAACAAATTGTGATTCTCATTTTATCTACGCAGGTGTGAATGCAGCCTAAAGCCTCCTGAACGCTTCCCTACATAATACACCCACCTTTGTGGCTGCTGGGATTGGCAGCTTCTGGATCTCTATACCATTCTGATCTCACCCATTATGCAAAAGTTATTGCGTCTATTAACTATGGGAAAGATTTATATCATTTTTATTGCTTTTTTTTTTAGTAATGGCGGCGATCGTCGATTTTTAGCGTGACTGCGGCGGACAGATCTGACCCCTAACTGACATTTTTGGGGAGGGGACCAGTGACATTACTACAGTAATCAGTGCGAAAAATATGCACTGTTACTGTAATAATGACACTGGCAGGGAAGGGGTTAACACAGAGGCAATCAAAGGGTTAAATGTGTACCTAGGGGAGTGATTCTAACTGTATGGGGGTTGGGCTTGTGAAATGACCATAGAGACATGTGATCCTATATAGAAGGATCACATGAGCTCTGTGATCATTTCAGAAAGAACAACGGTCAGCTGTGTTTACAACAGCAGATCGTCCTTCTCTCTCAGCGGGGAGCGATTGCAAGTGTCAGGCGGCAATCAGAGCCTCCTGCCCCGTGCATCAGAGTCCCCGCTGCCGAGTGGAGCATCAGCATTGTGATCACAGAGCGTGCCGCACCCCACGGCAGGTGCGATCACGGGAGGCCGTCAAAGGACGGCCAGCCAGAACTAGCCGGCAGCCATGGAGCCATCATTCAACTATAGCGCATTCGGCAAGTGGTTGAGTATTAAAGTAGAGCTGAAGGCAAACTTTTTTTTCATTTTGGATAGAGTAAAGGAGGGTTATAACTATGGATCGACCGATTACCGGCAAAGCCGATATATCAAGGGCCCATATGCACTTTCCCCGATATATCGGAATCGACCCCTGAGGTTACCGATATTTCGGGAAAGTGCTGTACCGGAGTGATGCCTGCAGCTAGAGGCATCACCCCGGTACCAGCGTCCATAGCCGACGGTCGACTGTCTTGTAATGGCAACCGATGTGGGTAAGAAGCCGCTCGGCTGTCAATACAAGGAGCAGGAGGGAACGTCCCCGTCCCCCGCCACCTTCCGCGGCTCGCCTGGAACTCCTGTCCCATCTGGAGACCCGGGCAACCAGCCTGCACGGCCGCCGAATGCGGCTTTGATCTGGTCTCCATGCAAAAACCCTGAAGTGATGTCATGACTTCACTGATGAAGTGGCGCCACCAAAATTTTTTAATTTGGCGGCGCCAAATAAAAAAAAATGACAGCATTCAAAACAGCCAAACTTGGCGTTTTTAATGCTTTTAAGTGCAGAGGAGGGGTTTGGGGTCTTTTAGACCCCCAGACCCCTCCACAAGAGTACCTGTCAAAAATTTTAATGTACGAAAATATTGGCCAATATCGGCCGATACCGATATGCGATGACCAAAATATCGGTAATTAAAAAAAAAAAAAAAAAAACGACATCGGTCGATCACTAGTTATAACCCCTGTTATTTTTTGCCATCTGTGTCCCATTGGGGAGATTTCCCTTCACTTCCTGTCCTATAGCCACAATAGGAAGTGAAGGGGAAGACCATCCAAAAATTTAAGAAAATTCCTGGTCATCCCCAGAATGAGTGTCCCCATTGGAAGATTTCATCTCTATTCCTGTTCTGGGGACAACCCAAGATTTGTGATTTGCTTTCACGGATAACGGTCACCAGGACGAATAAAGAGGGTGCAGGGGCACAGGCAGCAATAAAAATCTGACGCGTTGTCATCTCTCTTCAGTCTATCCAAAAATAAAATGAGAGTTGTGCCCTCCAAGTATACAGATTCCAGTTCATTATTGATGGGTGCTGCCGCCATGGATGAGGTGCGTGCCGTCTCTCTGCTGGAACAACGAACACTTCCTCCGCAGTTCCGTCCTAACACACCTGGAGCCGTGTACATACAGTCAAGGTGACTGCGCTGTTTGTACAAGGTCTGCTGTTTATATAGAGAAGACCTTATCTTGCTGGATTAACACCAGAAGGTTTATCTTGGCAGGAAATTGAAGGTGAGAATATTCAGGCCAGAGGAGACAGCAGCCATCCTTCTCATTCATTCCGTATCAGCAGCGCCTCCCCCATAGTTACTGCATTACCCATCACTTCCTATGTGTCCTCCTGAAACTGGCCAAAGACGCTTCCAATCTCTGCCGGTTCAGCCGAGATTTGAACCATGTATGGGCAGGCTGAGAACACAATAGATCCACAGAAGGGATTCTGCCACAGACTGTGATGGGGACTCGAGCAATTTGGACAGAAAATCGCTCCATCTATGGCCTCCTTTAGTCTCTTGAACAGAAGTATAGGAAAATCCACTGATGGCACATAAAAACAAAGACTATTATTGTACAAGGACTTTCCTCCCCAGAAAAACCAAATGCACTCCTTTAATAGAAGACAATGAATACCTTTCCAGCATTAATATAATTCTCTGCCCTTCTCCCCTGAGCAGCCAACCTGAGGGGGTCCAACCTGAGGGGGTCCCCTTCTCTGCTGAGCAGCCAACCTAAGGGGGCCCTTCTCTGCTGAGCAGCCAACCTAAGGGGGCCCTTCTCTGCTGAGCAGCCAACCTAAGGGGGCCCTTCTCCGCTGAGGAGCCAACCTGAGGGGGTCCTTCTCCGCTGAGCAGCCAACCTAACGAGGCCCTTCTCCGCTGAGCAGCCAACCTAACGAGGCCCTTCTCTGTTGAGCAGCCAACCTAAGGGGGCCCTTCTCTGTTGAGCAGCCAACCTAAGGGGGCCCTTCTCTGCTGAGCAGCTAACCTAAGGGGGCCCTTCTCTGCTGAGCAGCCAACCTAAGGGGGCCCTTCTCTGCTGAGCAGCCAACCTAAGGGGGCCCTTCTCTGCTGAGCAGCCAACCTAAGGGGGCCCTTCTCTGCTGAGCAGCCAACCTAAGGGGGCCCTTCTCCGCTGAGATGCCAACCTAAGGGGGCACTTCTCTGCTGAGAAGCCAACCTAACAAGGCCCTTCTCCGCTGAGATGCCAACCTAAGGGGGCACTTCTCTGCTGAGCAGCCAACCTAAGGGGGCCCTTCCCTGCTGAGCAGCCAACCTAAGGGGGCCCTTCCCTGCTGAGCAGCCAACCTAAGGGGGCCCTTCTCTGCTGAGCAGCCAACCTAAGGGGGCCCTTCTCTGCTGAGCAGCCAACCTAAGGGGGCCCTTCTCTGCTGAGCAGCCAACCTAAGGGGGCCCTTCTCTGCTGAGCAGCCAACCTAAGGGGGCCCTTCTCTGCTGAGCAGCCAACCTAAGGGGGCCCTTCTCTGCTGAGCAGCCAACCTAAGGGGGCCCTTCTCTGCTGAGCAGCCAACCTAAGGGGGCCCTTCTCTGCTGAGCAGCCAACCTAAGGGGGCCCTTCTCTGCTGAGCAGCCAACCTAAGGGGGCCCTTCTCTGCTGAGCAGCCAACCTAAGGGGGCCCTTCTCTGCTGAGCAGCCAACCTAAGGGGGCCCTTCTCTGCTGAGCAGCCAACCTAAGGGGGCCCTTCTCTGCTGAGCAGCCAACCTAAGGGGGCCCTTCTCTGCTGAGCAGCCAACCTAACGAGGCCCTTCTCTGCTGAGCAGCCAACCTAAGGGGGCCCTTCTCTGCTGAGCAGCCAACCTAAGGGGGCCCTTCTCTGCTGAGCAGCCAACCTAAGGGGGCCCTTCTCTGCTGAGCAGCCAACCTAAGGGGGCCCTTCTCTGCTGAGCAGCCAACCTAAGGGGGCCCTTCTCTGCTGAGCAGCCAACCTAAGGGGGCCCTTCTCTGCTGAGCAGCCAACCTAAGGGGGCCCTTCTCTGCTGAGCAGCCAACCTAAGGGGGCCCTTCTCTGCTCACTACCAGTGAAATCCAAGAACTTGTCTACTAGCCATTAGTGTACAGAGTCGCTAAATGTTTTCCATTCCGAGTTTCTTTTTTGGCATTTATTATTATTTCATTACACAAGGGGAGAGAACCACAAGTGCCAATCTAAGTCCCAGTAAAAATACAAGATAAAAGCAATGTTAATCACAAGAGTAGCGTGTAACAGGCGTGATTAGTAAATAAAATGGTCCTGGGCATCAGGCATCTAGGGGGTGTAGGGGGACTGGGCAACGCTTGTGCTGCAGGCCTTCACAGCCTGAAGAAGGAGCGCATGCTCTGCAACGCGTTGCCGTTAGTCTGCAGCTCCAGGAAGGTGACGCCACGGCCTTCGGACGATCGGAGCTTCGGCAGTCTTTGGACCAGGACAGCCTCCTGCCAGCACACAGGAGACCTCCACTCCGCAGCACAAGCTTTAGCTGGTACCAGAGGGACCCCCTAGATGCCTGATGCCCAGGACCATTTTATTTACTAATCACGCCTGTTACACGCTACTCTTGTGAGTAACATTGCTTTTATTGGCGCTTGTGGTTCTCTCCCCTTGTTTTGATGACCAAGCCGCTTCTCTCTTTAATGCCAGAAGCCGTCTCAGTGGGCAGATCCCCCATTGGAACTTTATTTGAACTTTCCTGCCCTCTCCCTCCCAGTAAGGACTGCCTGAGCCTTACTGGCTATCTGTTTGTGCCAATACCCCTTTGTCGTTTATTATGATTTCATTACATTGCGAAAATCAAGTCATATACATCATAGGAGGGTGTTGGAAAATGCTCCACTCCATGTTTTATACCTTTATTTACTGATCAGGCTAAAGTTCGTTACACTGCAGCAATAGTAAATATAATCATTTTTGGCAGGGGTTCCCCACGAGATGAATATGATTTAGGAGGGTTCCTCTGAGGTAGACGGCAGAACTAGTGACGGACACCCTACAAAGCAATAATTGTGCTTTTCTCCTGATGGCGGACATGAGCCCTCTTCATGCCGTTACTCTACGCGGCTCGCTGTCCAGTCACTCCTGTGCCCCCAGTCCTGATTGATTCCCTTCCCAGTGCCGGCCAATAAGCAAAGATAAAACTTCCTGCAGAAGATCACTCATCGCCTTCTGGTGAGAGGGGAACTCGGGGCAATACTCGTATTATCGAGGAACAGATCTGACAAGAGTAAAGGTCTGCTTCTCTGCAAATTCCCAGGAGAGGAAGAAGGCTTTTCCTGAATGTGGCCATTAATTGTCTGGAGTGTGAAAACCATCTTTCTTCCTCCGCCAATATTTCTAGTCAGTGTGAAGAAAGAAAAAAAGAAATGCTGTTCATGATAGGAAATACAGACAGTAAAACGGCCTATTTAAAGGGCGCCTCCACCTAACACTTGGATGTTTTTTCTGGCTAGATTGAATGACATGGCAATCTCTTCTGTATCTCAGACTCCAATGGTTGGATCCACCACTAGAGTTCCCAGTTCAGCCCAAATGCCGTGATCACTCCTAGGGATGAGCTCAGGTGTGTTTGAACCTACCTGAGCTATCCAACCAGGAAGCTGTCACTGCACCCAGCCAATCATAAGTGTCCTAGGCATTCTTCGCCCCCCCCCCCACTGCTATGTATACACCCCCCCCCCCCGTGTCCGCAGGATGGGGAATGCCTCCGCTTAGGACATCAACATTGATGATTAAAGAGGAACTTGGCGTCCTTAAGACTCCTCTCTCTTCTCAAACTTGTGCTCTTTGTTTACTCCAATGAGCTTAGAGCTAGGCAATGCCCACCCCACCTCTTTGATTACATGAGGGGTGGAGCCTGCTGAAAACCAATCCCATATGGATCACTTTTTGGAGTGCGGTAGGCATTGCCCCCATCTTAAAGGAGTTGTAAAGTCAGAAGGTTTTTTTTTTTTTTTATCTTGATGCATTCTATGCATTACCACTTAAAGCGGAGTTCCGGCCACATACACATTTTTTACCTAAAAATACCCCCCTAATCCTAAGTTATCCCCAATTACCCTAACACTAACCCCGCATTACAGTTATAGAATAAAGATATATACTTACCTTTAAAATTGATTGCAGAGCGCGGCCATCTCTGGTGTGGGCATCTGAAGCCGTGGTGTCCCCCCGATGTGTCCTTCTTCCGGGTTCCTGGCTACCCAGAATGCCGATCGCAATCTCGCGCATGCGCTGTAGATTGCGATTGGCAATCAGAGTAGCGGCCGGGGCCGTTCCCATTGCATCCTGGGATTGATGACGCTCATCTCCCAGGATGCAATGCCAAGGAGGAAGGGACGTCGGGGGGGGGGGGGGGGGGGGCGAGACCGCACAAGGAGGAAGAGGAAGGAAGGTAAGTTCATTTTCCTTTAAAAACAAGGTAAGTGAACTTTACGACCAGGCCATTTTTTGGCGGTACTGCACTGCGTTACTTTAACTGAAAATTGTGCGGATGTGCGAGACTGTACCTACATAAAACTGAGCTTTCTTTTGGTGGTATTTGATCACCTCTGCGGTTTTTATTTTTTGCACTATAAACAAAAAAAGAGCGACAATTCTGAAAAAAAAAAAAATAAAACAATATTTTTCACTTTCTGCTATATAACATTCCCAATAAAAAAAAATTAAAAAACAATTTTTTTCATCATTTTAGGCCAATTTGTATTCTGCTACATATTTTTGCTAAAAAAAAAAAAAATCCCAATAAGTGTAAATATATTGGTTTGCGCAAAAGTTATCGCGTCTACAAACTAGGGGAGAGATTTATGTCTTTTTTTTTTTTTAATTTTTTTACCAGTAATGGTGGCAATCTGCAATTTTTAGCAGGACTGCAACATTGCGGCGGACAGATCGGACCCTTAACTGACATTTTTGACACTTTTGCGGGGACCAGTGACATTACTACAGTAATCAGTGCTAAAAATATGCCCTGTTACTGTAATAATGACACTGGCAGGGAAGGGGTTAACACTAGGGGGGAATCAAAGGGTTAAATGTGTCCCTAGGGGGTGCTTTCTAACAGAGGGATGGGCTCACTGGATGAACACTGAGACCTGTGCTCCTAAATAGGAGGAACACAGGATCCCTGTGTTAATTACTGACAGAACAGAGGTCTGCCTTGTTTACATCGGTGGACTGCTGTTCTGTCTCCACAGGGAGTGATGGTGGGTGCCCGGCGGACTTCGCGGCTGCCGGACCCGCTGATTGGCTCCCCCCGGTGGCCGATCGGCGTGTGTCCCCATTAGCTGTCCTGTGAAACGATGTACATGTACATCTTTTCACGGGACAGAGCGGACCTGCTGTAGTACAAGTACGGCAGCTAGTCGGCAAGTGGTTAAGATAAAAAACGATCTGCTCTGATCCACAGGAGAAGTATACCCAAACAGTGTCCCAGAAGACAGCAGTGGGAAGGGATGAAGAACTTCCACTTCCATTCCCTGGGAAAGGGAGCAGGTACCTGTCAAAATCGGGTACCTGCTCCCCGCCCGCCTCCCCGCCAATTGTGCAAGAGGAGAGGGGAACGAGTCCTTAAAGCGCAACTTCCCCTTTTGCATGGAGTTCTGCTTTAAAGGACCGCCCTGTGTACATAGACTGCCGGGCGGCCCTTAAAGCATTTGTTATCCCCAACACTTCATATTCCTGATATGTGCCTGCTGTACTATGTACCTGTATGAGAAAGTATCCTGTTCTCTTTGTATTGCTTCCTTTATGTGAAATTCCTGGTGTTCCTCATAGTCCCCTTGCTTTCCAAGTAAAAACTGACCACACTAAGCAGGAGAGCACAGCATGGTCAGTTCCCTAGCTATGCTGGGAACTCAGTCTCTCCTCCAATGATCAGACTTACCCTGACACGCCCCTGCTGCACAGCTATTGACTGGGAAGCTCAGTGTGCTGCGGCTTCTCCTCCCCTCAAGCTCTCTGAGCTCCTTATGTAGCTGAGAACAGAGGGAATGTGATCATTTTTAAAAAAGGGGAAAATTATATTTATAAAGTTTTTTTTATATGGATACAAAAATATTTTGCATTTCATTTCTATTTTACACTGAATGGGTTGTTTTACTAGGTGATCGTTTACAAATCACTTTAAAACGCAAAATCACGTACCTGTACGCAATTTTTTTTTCTGCTGGTCTGGGGCGCAACCCGCTCCGGCTGTCATTGGACACAGCGGGAGCCAATCAGCGGGGTCTGGCGGACACGATGTCTTGCCGGCAGCCTGTGATCGTTCTTGAGGCTGACAGAACGGCGGTCTGCCTATGTAAACAAGGGAGGGGAAGATGGAGATCTTGTGTTTCTGCTAAGCAGGAACACGGATCTCTGTTTTCCCCCCAGTCATAGCACCTCCCCCACACACAGTTAGGAAGCATTCCCAGGGAGCACATTTAACCCCTTGATTGCCCCTGATGTTAGCCCCTTCCCTGCCAGTGCCATTAGTACAGTGACAGTGCATATTTTTTTAGCTCACTGTGTCACTGGTCCCCAAAAAGTGCCAATTTGTCTACCGCAATCCCACAAAAAAATCGCTAATTGCTGCCATTACTTGTAAAAAAATAGAGAAATAAAAAGTTCATAAATCTATCCCATAGTTTGTAGATGAGATAACTTTTGCGCAAACCAATCAATATAGGCTTATTGGGATTATTTTTTGCAGCAGAATATATATTGGCCTAAATTGGAAGAAATGAAGAAATTAGATTTTTATTACATTTTTTTTTTAGTGGATAGGTTTTATAGCTGAAAGTATGTTTTTCCAAAATGGTCACTCCTTTTTTGCTTATGGCGCAAAAAAAAAAAAAAAATCGCAGAGGTGATCACACACCATCAAAAGAAAGCTCTATTTGTGGGAAAAAAGGACATCAATTATATTTGGGTACAGAGTCGCACAACCGCGCAATCGTCAGTTAAAGTAACGCAGTGCCGTATCGCAAAAAATGGCCTGGTCATTAAGGGGGAGGGGTTAAATCTTTTGGAGCTGAAGTGGCTAGAGCAGTCCCAACACAAGACCAGGCAAAAAGCATTGTTCCCTATGGGGGGAGCGCACAGCATTGCAGTCTGGGGATATTTGAGTGCAGAGGGTCAGTATGCAATTTACTGCATTGCAATGTCACAGAGTGATTAGAACTTAATGAAATCTCACTTCTCACATTACAATTAAAAGTAAAAAAAAAAAAAAAAAAGGAGTAAACCACGCAATGCTTCTGAATTGGCACCGTTTCATCCCAGCAACCAGACATTTGCTGGCTGAAAAGCACCATCAACATCCAATCTAATGCAGACACTTTTTGGGTATTCCGACAGCCGCAGATGGCACTGTTCACACTGATGGCTTCCATCCACACTGATTAGCATGTATGGGGGGGGCGGAATGTGGAGTTTTTCTTCACTTACTCAACCCACAGGCTGAAATCTATACACGTATATCCAGGTAAAGTCTACATCACTCACTTAAAACAACGCGCTCCCTGCGTGACCGATCTCAACAACTGTTAACAGAAATCAAGCAATTGCACTAAGCCACTGAGAGGTCCCTCTAGGGGCCAACAAGCAAATCTCGTTATAAAGAGCATGTCTGGGCTATAAAAAAAATGATATACATGTATGAGTACCCCTCTGCAATACATGTACATTTCTTCATGTTCATGGCTGTACAGCGTTCCTAGAGTGTAAAGCGGTCAGACAAAGATTCCCCCAGTGGCCGTGTCTGACCCCTCACTGCAATGAAGGGCTGTTTGCTGCTATATGGTATACACTGGCACTGGGCACATGCACTGATGTACAACCCTGGACATAGACAGTCTGCATCCAGGGTGGTACACTAGTCCTAAACACAACAGGAAGTGAGAGTAATCCCTCCAAACATACCAAGAAGTGAGACTACTCCCCCTCAAAACAAAACAGGAAGTGAGAGTAATCCCTCCAAACATAAGAGGAAGTGAGAGTAATCCCTCCAAACATAACAAGAAGTGAGAGTAATCCCTCCAAACATAACAGCAAGTGAGAGTAATCACCCCCTCCCTCCAAACATAACAGCAAGTGAGAGTAATCCCTCCAAACATAACAGGAAGTGAGAGTAATCCCTCCAAACATAACAGGAAGTGAGAGTAATCCCTCCAAACATAACCGGAAGTGAGAGTAATCTCTCCAAACTAGAGATGCATCAATATCAGTTTTTCTAAGAACGAGTACCAATACTTTTTATACGGTGCTCACCTATATTAATACCCAATACATATTTTTTCCCTGCGGTGTGATTTGAGTCCACGCAAAATGAATGGGCTTGAATCGCACTGTAAAGATTTGCATGCGATTTCCCGCACTGCTCCAGTGTGAACCCAGACTTAAGTCACTAACACAAGACTGGGTTCACATAGAAGCGGTGCACTAAACCGCATGTGATGCAGACAGGATTCGCACCGCATTCCTGTTCAAATCACATGCGATTTTTGCAGTGTAATTTGAGTCAATTTATTTTGTATGGGCTCAAATTGCACTGCAGGAAAAAGTATTGGTGTTAGGTATCAGAAGATTTGCATGAGTACTGTCCTGGTGCAAATATTTAGTATCGGCACCAATACAAGTATCGGTGCAACCCAACTGTCATCTCATCATATATTATATCATAAAGATCACTTAGATTGCAAGCTCTAAGGATCAGAGCCCTCTGATTCCTCCTGTATGGTAACTGTACTGTCTGCCCTCACATTGTAAAATGCTGCACAAACTGCTGGCGCTATATAAATCCTGTACAATAATAATAATAATAAAAATAATAATAATATAGAACACATCTCTGACGGCACAGACCCTGCACATCTCTGACGGCACAGACCCTGCACATCTCTGACGGCACAGACCCTGCACATCTCTGACGGCACAGACCCTGCACATCTCTGACGGCACAGACCCTGCACATCTCTGACGGCACAGACCCTGCACATCTCTGACGGCACAGAGCCAGCACATCTCTGACGGCACAGACCCTGCACATCTCTGACGGCACAGACCCTGCACATCTCTGACGGCACAGACCCTGCACATCTCTGACGGCACAGACCCTGCACATCTCTGACGGCACAGACCCTGCACATCTCTGACGGCACAGAGCCAGCACATCTCTGACGGCACAGACCCTGCACATCTCTGACGGCACAGACCCTGCACATCTCTGACGGCACAGACCCTGCACATCTCTGACGGCACAGACCCTGCACATCTCTGACGGCACAGACCCAGCACATCTCTGACGGCACAGACCCAGCACATCTCTGACGGCACAGACCCTGCACATCTCTGACGGCACAGACCCAGCACATCTCTGACGGCACAGACCCAGCACATCTCTGACGGCACAGACCCAGCACATCTCTGACGGCACAGACCCTGCACATCTCTGACGGCACAGACCCTGCACATCTCTGACGGCACAGACCCTGCACATCTCTGACGGCACAGACCCTGCACATCTCTGACGGCACAGACCCAGCACATCTCTGACGGCACAGACCCAGCACATCTCTGACGGCACAGACCCTGCACATCTCTGACGGCACAGACCCTGCACATCTCTGACGGCACAGACCCAGCACATCTCTGACGGCACAGACCCAGCACATCTCTGACGGCACAGACCCAGCACATCTCTGACGGCACAGACCCTGCACATCTCTGACGGCACAGAGCCTGCACATCTCTGACGGCACAGAGCCTGCACATCTCTGACGGCACAGAGCCTGCACATCTCTGACGGCACAGACCCTGCACATCTCTGACGGCACAGACCCTGCACATCTCTGACGGCACAGACCCTGCACATCTCTGACGGCACAGACCCAGCACATCTCTGACGGCACAGACCCTGCACATCTCTGACGGCACAGACCCAGCACATCTCTGACGGCACAGACCCAGCACATCTCTGACGGCACAGACCCAGCACATCTCTGACGGCACAGACCCAGCACATCTCTGACGGCACAGACCCTGCACATCTCTGACGGCACAGACCCTGCACATCTCTGACGGCACAGACCCAGCACATCTCTGACGGCACAGACCCAGCACATCTCTGACGGCACAGACCCAGCACATCTCTGACGGCACAGACCCTGCACATCTCTGACGGCACAGACCCTGCACATCTCTGACGGCACAGACCCAGCACATCTCTGACGGCACAGACCTGCATATCTCTGACGGCACAGACCCTGCACATCTCTGACGGCACAGACCCTGCACATCTCTGATGTCATAGGCCTATGAATTTCTTTCTGCAACATCAGGACCCCACACACAGGGGGCAAGCTTCCCTCCTACACATACATGACTAGACTGACTGCTTCCTGAACTCTCCATCTACTCGTTTGATCCTAGAGTCAGGCATACACTGACCCCTGTCACTGTGCCACAACACATCACTGACCCCGGCACTGTGCCACAACACATCACTGACCCTGGCACTGTGCCACAACACTGACCCCGGCACTGTGCCACAACACATCATTGACCCCGTCACTGTGCCACAACACTGACCCCGTCACTGTGCCACAACACATCACTGACCCCGTCACTGTGCCACAACACATCACTGACCCCGTCACTGTGCCACAACACTGACCCCCGTCACTGTGCCACAACACTGACCCCGGCACTGTGCCACAACACATCACTGACCCCGGCACTGTGCCACAACACATCACTGACCCCGTCACTGTGCCACAACACATCACTGACCCCCGTCACTGTGCCACAACACATCACTGACCCCAGCACTGCGCCACATCACTGACCCTGGCACTGTGCCACAACGCATCACTGACCCCGGCACTGCGCCACATCACTGACCCGGCACTGTGCCACACACATCACTGACCCCGGCACTGTGCCACACACATATCACTGACCCCGGCACTGTGCCACAACACATCACTGACCCCCGACACTATGCCACAAGGTATCACTGACCCCGTCACTGTGCCACATCACTGACCCCGGCACTGTGCCACATCACTGACCCCGGCACTGTGCCACATCACTGACCCCGGCACTGTGCCACATCACTGACCCCGGCACTGTGCCACACACATCACTGACCCCGGCACTGTGCCACACACATCACTGACCCCGGCACTGTGCCACACACATCACTGACCCCGGCACTGTGCCACAACATTATACTAATACAAACAGTACATGAGGATTCATTAGAGAAATATAGAAGACTACAGAGAATCACTGAAAATGCACAGTGCTAGATCAGAACTGTCTTAGTCCCCGGTATCAGTGTAAGTCCTCTATGTCAGTGTCTCAGTCCCTGATGTCAGTGTCTCAGTCCCTGATAGTGTCCCAGTGCCTGATTTCAGTGTCTCAGTCCTCTATGTCAGTGTCCCAGTCCCTGATATCAGTGTCCAGGTCTTCTATGTCAGTGTCCCAGTCCCTGATATCAGTGTCTCAGTCTCTAATATCAGTGTCCCAGTCCTTGATGTCAGTGCCCAAGTTTCTGATATAAATGTCTCAGTTCTCTATGTCAGTGTCCCAGTCCCTAATATCAGTCTCAGTCCCTGATATCAGTGTCCCAGTCCCTGATATCAGTGTCCCAGTCCCTGATATCAGTGTCCCAGTCCCTGATATCAGTGTCCCAGTCCTCTATGTCAGTGTCCCAGTCCTCTATGTCAGTGTCCCAGTCCCTGATGTCAGTGTCCCAGTCCTCTATGCCGGCATCGCAGTCCCTGATATCAGTGTCTCAATCCTCTATGTTGGTGTCCCAGTCCCTGATGTCAGTGTCCCAGTCAGTCCTCCAGTCCTCTATGTCGGTGTCCCAGTCCTCTATGTCAATGTCTCAGTCCCTGATATCAGTGTCCCAGTCCTCGATGTCAGTGTCTCAGTCCCTGATATCAATGTCTCAGTCCCTGATATCAGTGTCTCAGTCATCTATGTCAATGTCTCAGTCCCTGATATCAATGTCTCAGTCCCTGATATCAGTGTCTCAGCCCTCTATGTCAATGTCTCAGTCCCTGATATCAGTGTCCCAGTCCTCGATGTCAGTGTCTCAGTCCCTGATATCAATGTCTCAGTCCCTGATATCAGTGTCTCAGTCCTCGATGTCAGTGTCTCAGTCCTCGATGTCAGTGTCTCAGTCCCTGATATCAATGTCTCAGTCCTCTATGTCAATGTCTCAGTCCCTGATATCAGTGTCCCAGTCCTCTGCCAGTGTCCCAGTCCCTGATATCAGTGTCTCTGTCCTCTATGTCAGTGTCTCTGTCCTCTATGTCAGTGTCCCAGTCCCTGATATCAGTGTCTCAGTCAGTCCTCTAGGTCAATGTCTCAGTCCCTGATATCAGTGTCCCAGTCCTCGATGTCAGTGTCTCAGTCCCTGATATCAGTGTCCCAGTCCCTGATATCAGTGTCTCAGTCCTCTATGTCAGTGTCCCAGTCCCTGATATCAGTGTCTCTGTCCTCTATGTCAGTGTATCAGTCCTCTATGTCAGTGTCCCAGTCCATGATATCAGTGTCCCTGATATCAGTGTCTCAGTCCTCTATGTCAGTGTCTCAGCCCTCTATGCTAGTGTCTCAGTCCCTGATATCAGTGTCTCAGTCCTCTATGTCAGTGTCTCAGTCCCTGATATCAGTGTCCCAGTCCTCTATGTCAGTGTCTCAGTCCTCTATGTCAGTGCCTCAGTCCCTGATATCAGTGTCCCAGTCCTCTATGCCAGTGTTCCAGTCCTCTATGTCAGTGTCTCAGTCCCTGATATCAGTGCCTCAGTCCTCTATGTCAGTGTCTCAGTCCCTGGTATCAGTGTCCCAGTCCTCTATGTCAGTGTCTCAGTCCTCTATGTCAGTGTCCCAGTCCCTGATATCAGTGCCTCAGTCCTCTATGTCAGTGTCTCAGTCCCTGATATCAGTGTTCCAGTCCTCTATGCCAGTGTCTCAGTCCCTGATATCAGTGTCTCAGTCCCTGATATCAGTGTCTCAGTGCTCTATGTCAGTGTCTCAGTCCCTGATATCAGTGTCTCAGTCCCTGATATCAGTGTCCCAGTCCCTGATATCAGCGTCCCAGTCCCTGATATCAGCGTTCCAGTCCCTGATATCAGTGTTCCAGTCCTCTAAGTCAGTGTCTCAGTCCCTGATATCAGTGTCCCAGTCCTCTAAGTCAGTGTCTCAGTCCCTGATATCAGTGTTCCAGTCCTCTATGTCAGTGTCTCAGTCCCGGATATCAGTGTCCCAGTCCTCTAAGTCAGTGTCTCAGTCCCTGATATCAGTGTCCCAGTCCTCTATGTCAATGTCTCAGTCCCTGATATCAGTGTCCCAGTCCTCGATGTCAGTGTCTCAGTCCCTGATATCAATGTCTCAGTCCCTGATATCAGTGTCTCAGTCATCTATGTCAATGTCTCAGTCCCTGATATCAATGTCTCAGTCCCTGATATCAGTGTCTCAGCCCTCTATGTCAATGTCTCAGTCCCTGATATCAGTGTCCCAGTCCTCGATGTCAGTGTCTCAGTCCCTGATATCAATGTCTCAGTCCTCGATGTCAGTGTCTCAGTCCTCGATGTCAGTGTCTCAGTCCCTGATATCAATGTCTCAGTCCTCTATGTCAATGTCTCAGTCCCTGATATCAGTGTCCCAGTCCTCTGCCAGTGTCCCAGTCCCTGATATCAGTGTCTCTGTCCTCTATGTCAGTGTCTCTGTCCTCTATGTCAGTGTCCCAGTCCCTGATATCAGTGTCTCAGTCAGTCCTCTAGGTCAATGTCTCAGTCCCTGATATCAGTGTCCCAGTCCTCGATGTCAGTGTCTCAGTCCCTGATATCAGTGTCCCAGTCCCTGATATCAGTGTCTCAGTCCTCTATGTCAGTGTCCCAGTCCCTGATATCAGTGTCTCTGTCCTCTATGTCAGTGTATCAGTCCTCTATGTCAGTGTCCCAGTCCATGATATCAGTGTCCCTGATATCAGTGTCTCAGTCCTCTATGTCAGTGTCTCAGCCCTCTATGCTAGTGTCTCAGTCCCTGATATCAGTGTCTCAGTCCTCTATGTCAGTGTCTCAGTCCCTGATATCAGTGTCCCAGTCCTCTATGTCAGTGTCTCAGTCCTCTATGTCAGTGCCTCAGTCCCTGATATCAGTGTCCCAGTCCTCTATGCCAGTGTTCCAGTCCTCTATGTCAGTGTCTCAGTCCCTGATATCAGTGCCTCAGTCCTCTATGTCAGTGTCTCAGTCCCTGGTATCAGTGTCCCAGTCCTCTATGTCAGTGTCTCAGTCCTCTATGTCAGTGTCCCAGTCCCTGATATCAGTGCCTCAGTCCTCTATGTCAGTGTCTCAGTCCCTGATATCAGTGTTCCAGTCCTCTATGCCAGTGTCTCAGTCCCTGATATCAGTGTCTCAGTCCCTGATATCAGTGTCTCAGTGCTCTATGTCAGTGTCTCAGTCCCTGATATCAGTGTCTCAGTCCCTGATATCAGTGTCCCAGTCCCTGATATCAGCGTCCCAGTCCCTGATATCAGCGTTCCAGTCCCTGATATCAGTGTTCCAGTCCTCTAAGTCAGTGTCTCAGTCCCTGATATCAGTGTCCCAGTCCTCTAAGTCAGTGTCTCAGTCCCTGATATCAGTGTTCCAGTCCTCTATGTCAGTGTCTCAGTCCCGGATATCAGTGTCCCAGTCCTCTAAGTCAGTGTCTCAGTCCCTGATATCAGTGTCCCAGTCCTCTATGTCAATGTCTCAGTCCCTGATATCAGTGTCCCAGTCCTCGATGTCAGTGTCTCAGTCCCTGATATCAATGTCTCAGTCCCTGATATCAGTGTCTCAGTCATCTATGTCAATGTCTCAGTCCCTGATATCAATGTCTCAGTCCCTGATATCAGTGTCTCAGCCCTCTATGTCAATGTCTCAGTCCCTGATATCAGTGTCCCAGTCCTCGATGTCAGTGTCTCAGTCCCTGATATCAATGTCTCAGTCCTCGATGTCAGTGTCTCAGTCCTCGATGTCAGTGTCTCAGTCCCTGATATCAATGTCTCAGTCCTCTATGTCAATGTCTCAGTCCCTGATATCAGTGTCCCAGTCCTCTGCCAGTGTCCCAGTCCCTGATATCAGTGTCTCTGTCCTCTATGTCAGTGTCTCTGTCCTCTATGTCAGTGTCCCAGTCCCTGATATCAGTGTCTCAGTCAGTCCTCTAGGTCAATGTCTCAGTCCCTGATATCAGTGTCCCAGTCCTCGATGTCAGTGTCTCAGTCCCTGATATCAGTGTCCCAGTCCCTGATATCAGTGTCTCAGTCCTCTATGTCAGTGTCCCAGTCCCTGATATCAGTGTCTCTGTCCTCTATGTCAGTGTATCAGTCCTCTATGTCAGTGTCCCAGTCCATGATATCAGTGTCCCTGATATCAGTGTCTCAGTCCTCTATGTCAGTGTCTCAGCCCTCTATGCTAGTGTCTCAGTCCCTGATATCAGTGTCTCAGTCCTCTATGTCAGTGTCTCAGTCCCTGATATCAGTGTCCCAGTCCTCTATGTCAGTGTCTCAGTCCTCTATGTCAGTGCCTCAGTCCCTGATATCAGTGTCCCAGTCCTCTATGCCAGTGTTCCAGTCCTCTATGTCAGTGTCTCAGTCCCTGATATCAGTGCCTCAGTCCTCTATGTCAGTGTCTCAGTCCCTGGTATCAGTGTCCCAGTCCTCTATGTCAGTGTCTCAGTCCTCTATGTCAGTGTCCCAGTCCCTGATATCAGTGCCTCAGTCCTCTATGTCAGTGTCTCAGTCCCTGATATCAGTGTTCCAGTCCTCTATGCCAGTGTCTCAGTCCCTGATATCAGTGTCTCAGTCCCTGATATCAGTGTCTCAGTGCTCTATGTCAGTGTCTCAGTCCCTGATATCAGTGTCTCAGTCCCTGATATCAGTGTCCCAGTCCCTGATATCAGCGTCCCAGTCCCTGATATCAGCGTTCCAGTCCCTGATATCAGTGTTCCAGTCCTCTAAGTCAGTGTCTCAGTCCCTGATATCAGTGTCCCAGTCCTCTAAGTCAGTGTCTCAGTCCCTGATATCAGTGTTCCAGTCCTCTATGTCAGTGTCTCAGTCCCGGATATCAGTGTCCCAGTCCTCTAAGTCAGTGTCTCAGTCCCTGATATCAGTGTTCCAGTCCTCTATGTCAGTGTCTCAGTCCCTGATATCAGTGTCCCAGTCCTCTATGTCAGTGTCTCAGTCCCTGATATCAGTGTCCCAGTCCTCTATTTCAGTGTCCCAGTCCCTGGTATCAGTGTCCCAGTCCTCTAAGTCAGTGTCCCAGTCCTCTAAGTCAGTGTCTCAGTCCCTGATATCAGTGTTCCAGTCCTCTATGTCAGTGTCTCAGTCCCTGATATCAGTGTCTCAGTTCTCTGTGTCAGTGTCTCAGTCCCTAATATCAGTGTCCCAGTTCTCTATGTCAGTGTCTCAGTCCCTGGTGTCGGTGGGTCAGTCCTCTATGTCAGTGTCTCAGTCCTTCATATCAGTGTTCCAGTGCTCTATGTCAGTGTCTCAGTCCCTGGTGTCGGTGGGTCAGTCCCTGGTGTCGCTCAGTGCCAGCCTCTCACCTCTCTCCGGTCCCGTTACCCGCTGCGCGCTCTGGTATCGGTTAACCGGGCGGGGACGCGCTTTTCCCTCTTCCTGGCAGCCAGGGCGGCGCGCTCCCCGCTGCGCGTGCCTGGGCTCCGCCTCCAGATGAAGTCAGCTATTTACATTTCCTCTTCCCCCATCTTTGTGACTGGCGGCCGGGGACGTTTGCCCACAGTGGTCCACGTGACCACAGCTCTCCCGTCCTAGTCAGGCTGGGTTGTTGGTGTATATACCGAGAGCACCGAGATCATCTCTTCCCCTCCCCCATCATCCCATCCAATCACTGTGTGTCACCATGCACATCTCCATACACACTGATATCAGGGACCGACACTGACATCAGGGACTGAGACTGACATAAAGGACTGAGACACTGACATAGAGGACTGACACTGACATAAAGGACCGATGCACTGACATAGAGGACTGAGACACTGACATGCAGGACTGACACTGACATACAGGAGGACACTGACATATAGGACTGACACTGACATACAGGACTGACACTGACATAGAGGACTGACACTGACATATAGGACTGAGACACTGACATAGAAGACTGACATAGAGGACTGACACTGACATAGAGGACTGACACTGACATATAGGACTGAGACACTGACATAGAGGACTGACATAGAGGACTGACACTGGCATAGAGGACTGAAACACTGACATAAAGGACTGACACTGACATACAGGACTGAGACACTGACATACAGGACTGACACTGACATACAGGACTGACACTGACATACAGGACTGACACTGACATAGAGGACTGACGCTGACAGAGAGGACTGAGACACTGACATAGAGGATTGACACTGACAGAGAGGACTGAGACACTGACATACAGGACTGACACTGACATAGAGGACTGACACTGACAGAGAGGACTGAGACACTGACATAGAGGACTGACACTGACATAGAGGACTGACACTGACAGAGAGGACTGACACTGACATAGAGGACTGACAGAGAGGACTGAGACACTGACATAGAGGACTGACACTGACATAGAGGACTGACAGAGAGGACTGAGACACTGACATAGAGGACTGGCACTGACATAGAGGACTGACACTGACAGAGAGGACTGAGACACTGACATAGAGGACTGACACTGACAGAGAGGACTGAGACACTGACATAGAGGACTGACACTGACAGAGAGGACTGAGACACTGACATAGAGGACTGACACTGACATAGAGGACTGACAGAGAGGACCGAGACACTGACATAGAGGACTGACACTGACATAGAGGACTGACACTGAGAGAGAGGACTGACACTGACATACAGGACTGAGACACTGACATACAGGACTGAGACACTGACATACAGGACTGACACTGACATAGAGGACTGAGACACTGACATAAAGGACTGACACTGACATAGAAGACTGAGACACTGACATAGAGGACTGACACTCACATACAGGACTGACACTGACATATAGGACTGACACTGACATACAGGACTGAGACACTGACATACAGGACTGACACTGACATAGGGGACTGACACTGACATATAGGACTGACACTGACATATAGGACTGACACTGACCTACAGGACTGAGACACTGACATAGAGGACTGACACTGACATAGAGGACTGACACTGACAGAGAGGACTGAGACACTGACATAGAGGACTGACACTGACAGAGAGGACTGAGACACTGACATACAGGACTGACACTGACATAGAGGACTGACAGAGAGGACTGACACTGACAGAGAGGACTGAGACACTGACATAGAGGACTGACACTGACAGAGAGGACTGAGACACTGACATAGAGGACTGACATAGAGGACTGACACTGACAGAGAGGACTGACACTGACATAGAGGACTGACAGAGAGGACTGAGACACTGACATAGAGGACTGACACTGACATAGAGGACTGACACTGACAGAGAGTACTGACACTGACATAGAGGACTGACACTGACATACAGGACTGAGACACTGACATGCAGGACTGACACTGACATACAGGACTGACACTGACAGAGGACTGAGACAGTGACATAGAGGACTGACACTGACATAGAGGACTGAGACACTGACATATAGGACTGACACTGACATAGAGGACTGAGACACTGACATATAGGACTGACACTGACATAGAGGAATGAGACACTGACATAGAGGACTGACACTGACATAGAAGACTGAGACACTGACATAGAGGACTGACACTGACATAGAGGACTGACACTGACATATAGGACTGACACTGACATACAGGACTGAGACACTGACATACAGGACTGACACTGACAGAGAGGACTGACACTGACAGAGAGGACTGAGACACTGACATAGAGGACTGACACTGACAGAGAGGACTGTCACTGACAGAGAGGACTGAGACACTGACATAGAGGACTGACATTGACAGAGGACTGACAGAGAGGACTGAGACACTGACATAGAGGACTGACACTGACATAGAGGACTGACACTGACAGAGAGGACTGAGACACTGACATAGAGGACTGACATAGAGGACTGACACTGACAGAGAGGACTGAGACACTGACATAGAGGACTGACACTGACAGAGAGGACTGAGACACTGACATAGAGGACTGACACTGACATAGAGGACTGACACTGACATAGAGGACTGAGACACTGACATAAAGGACTGACACTGACATACAGGACTGAGACACTGACATACAGGACTGACACTGACATACAGGACTGACACTGACATAGAGGACTGAGACACTGACATAGAGGACTGACACTGACATAGAGGACTGACATTGACATACAGGACTGAGACACTGACATACAGGACTGACATACAGGACTGACACTGACATACAGGACTGACACTGACATATAGGACTGACACTGACATATAGGACTGACACTGACATACAGGACTGACACTGACATACAGGACTGAGACACTGACATACAGGACTGACACTGACATAGAGGACTGACACTGACATATAGGACTGACACTGACATACAGGACTGAGACACTGACATACAGGACTGACACTGACATAGAGGACTGACGCTGACAGAGAGGACTGAGACACTGACATAGAGGACTGACACTAACAGAGAGGACTGAGACACTGACATACAGGACTGACACTGACATAGAGGACTGACACTGACAGAGAGGACTTAGACACTGACATAGAGGACTGACACTGACAGAGAGGACTGACACTGACAGAGAGGACTGACACTGACAGAGAGGACTGACAGAGAGGACTGAGACACTGACATAGAGGACTGACACTGACATAGAGGACTGACACTGACAGAGATGACTGACATAGAGGACTGACAGAGAGGACTGAGACACTGACAGAGAGGACTGACACTGACAGAGAGGACTGAGACACTGACATAGAGGACTGACACTGACAGAGAGGACTGAGACACTGACATAGAGCAGTGGTTCTCAAATCCGGTCCTCGGGACCCACCAACAGGCCAGGTTTGCAAGATAACTAAATTACATCACAGGTGATCTCATTTGCTGCTCAGTGATTGCAGTATTCTAGTCTGCATCCCCCAAGGTAATACTTAAAATCTGGCCTGTTAGTGGGTCCCGAGGACCGGATTTGAGAACCACTGACATAGAGGACTGAGACACTGACATAGAGGACTGACAGAGAGGACTGAGACACTGACATAGAGGACTGACATAGAGGACTGACACTGACAGGGAGGACTGACACTGACAGAGAGGACTGAGACACTGACATAGAGGACTGACATAGAGGACTGACACTGACAGAGAGGACTGAGACACTGACATAGAGGACTGACACTGACAGAGAGGACTGAGACACTGACATAGAGGACTGACACTGACATAGAGGACTGAGACACTGACATAGAAGACTGACATAGAGGACTGACACTGACATAGAGGACTGAGACACTGACATACAGGACTGAAACACTGACATAAAGGACTGAAACACTGACATAAAGGACTGAGACACTGACATACAGGACTGACACTGACATACAGGACTGACACTGACATAGAGGACTGAGACACTGACATAGAGGACTGACACTGACATAGAGGACTGACACTGACATACAGGACTGAGACACTGACATAGAGGACTGACATACAGGACTGACACTGACATACAGGACTGACACTGACATGTAGGACTGACACTGACATACAGGACTGACACTGACATACAGGACTGAGACACTGACATACAGGACTGACACTGACATAGAGGACTGACACTGACATACAGGACTGAGACACTGACATACAGGACTGACACTGACATAGAGGACTGACGCTGACAGAGAGGACTGAGACACTGACATAGAGGATTGACACTGACAGAGAGGACTGAGACACTGACATACAGGACTGACACTGACATAGAGGACTGACACTGACAGAGAGGACTGAGACACTGACATAGAGGACTGACACTGACAGAGAGGACTGACACTGACAGAGAGGACTGACACTGACATAGAGGACTGACAGAGAGGACTGAGACACTGACATAGAGGACTGACACTGACATAGAGGACTGACACTGACAGAGATGACTGACATAGAGGACTGACAGAGAGGACTGAGACACTGACAGAGAGGACTGACACTGACAGAGAGGACTGAGACACTGACATAGAGGACTGACACTGACAGAGAGGACTGAGACACTGACATAGAGGACTGACATAGAGGACTGACACTGGCAGAGAGGAATGACACTGACAGAGAGGACTGACACTGACATAGAGGACTGACAGAGAGGACTGAGACACTGACATAGAGGACTGACACTGACATAGAGGACTGACAGAGTGGACTGAGACACTGACAAAGAGGACTGACACTGACATAGAGGACTGACACTGACAGAGAGGACTGAGACACTGACATAGAGGACTGACACTGACATAGAGGACTGACAGAGAGGACTGACACTGACAGAGAGGACTGAGACACTGACATAGAGGACTGACACTGACAGAGAGGAATGAGACACTGACATAGAGGACTGACATAGAGGACTGACACTGACAGAGAGGACTGACACTGACATAGAGGACTGACAGAGAGGACTGAGACACTGACATAGAGGACTGACACTGACATAGAGGACTGACAGAGAGGATTGAGACACTGACATAGAGGACTGACACTGACATAGAGGACTGACACTGACAGAGAGTACTGACACTGACATAGAGGACTGACACTGACATACAGGACTGAGACACTGACATGCAGGACTGACACTGACATACAGGACTGACACTGACATAGAGGACTGAGACACTGACATAGAGGACTGACACTGACATAGAGGACTGAGACACTGACATATAGGACTGACACTGACATAGAGGACTGAGACACTGACATATAGGACTGACACTGACATAGAGGAATGAGACACTGACATAGAGGACTGACACTGACATAGAAGACTGAGACACTGACATATAGGACTGACACTGACATACAGGACTGACACTGACATATAGGACTGACACTGACATACAGGACTGAGACACTGACATACAGGACTGACACTGACATAGGGGACTGACACTGACATATAGGACTGACACTGACATATAGGACTGACACTGACATGCAGGACTGAGACACTGACATACAGGACTGACACTGACATAGAGGACTGACACTGACAGAGAGGACTGAGACACTGATATAGAGGACTGACACTGACAGAGAGGACTGAGACACTGACATACAGGACTGACACTGACATAGAGGACTGACACTGACAGAGAGGACTGAGACACTGACATAGAGGACTGACATAGAGGACTGACACTGGCAGAGAGGACTGACACTGACATAGAGGACTGACAGAGAGGACTGAGACACTGACATAGAGGACTGACACTGACATAGAGGACTGACAGAGAGGACTGAGACACTGACATAGAGGACTGACACTGACATAGAGGACTGACACTGACAGAGAGGACTGACACTGACAGAGAGGACTGAGACACTGACATAGAGGACTGACACTGACAGAGAGGACTGAGACACTGACATAGAGGACTGACACTGAGATAGAGGACTGACAGAGAGGACTGACACTGACAGAGAGGACTGAGACACTGACATAGAGGACTGACACTGACAGAGAGGACTGAGACACTGACATAGAGGACTGACATAGAGGACTGACACTGACAGAGAGGACTGACACTGACATAGAGGACTGACAGAGAGGACTGAGACACTGACATAGAGGACTGACACTGACAGAGAGGACTGAGACACTGACATAGAGGACTGACACTGACATAGAGGACTGACACTGACAGAGAGTACTGACACTGACATAGAGGACTGACACTGACATACAGGACTGAGACACTGACATGCAGGACTGACACTGACATACAGGACTGACACTGACATAGAGGACTGAGACACTGACATAGAGGACTGACACTGACATAGAGGACTGAGACACTGACATATAGGACTGACACTGACATAGAGGACTGAGACACTGACATATAGGACTGACACTGACATAGAGGAATGAGACACTGACATAGAGGACTGACACTGACATAGAAGACTGAGACACTGACATAGAGGACTGACACTGACATACAGGACTGACACTGACATATAGGACTGACACTGACATAGAGGACTGAGACACTGACATACAGGACTGACACTGACATAGAGGACTGACACTGACATATAGGACTGACACTGACATATAGGACTGAGACACTGACATACAGGACTGACACTGACATATAGGACTGAGACACTGACATACAGGACTGACACTGACATAGAGGACTGACACTGACAGAGAGGACTGAGACACTGACATAGAGGACTGACACTGACATACAGGACTGACACTGACATATAGGACTGACACTGACATACAGGACTGAGACACTGACATAGAGGACTGACACTGACATAGAGGACTGACAGAGAGGACTGAGACACTGACATAGTGGACTGACACTGACATAGAGGACTGACACTGACAGAGAGGACTGACACTGACAGAGAGGACTGAGACACTGACAGAGAGGACTGACACTGACAGAGAGGACTGAGACACTGACATAGAGGACTGACACTGACATAGAGGACTGACATAGAGGACTGACACTGACAGAGAGGACTGACACTGACAGAGGACTGAGACACTGACATAGAGGACTGACACTGACAGAGAGGACTGAGACAATGACATAGAGGACTGACACTGACAGAGAGGACTGAGACACTGACATAGAGGACTGACACTGACATAGGGGACTGACACTGACATAGAGGACTGAGACACTGACATAGAGGACTGACACTGACATAGAGGACTGAGACACTGACATAGAGGACTGGCACTGACATAGAGGACTGAAACACTGACATAGAAGACTGAGACACTGACATAGAGGACTGAAACACTGACATAAAGGACTGAGACACTGACATCAGGGACTGAGACACTGACATAAAGGACTGACATCAGGGACTGAGACACTGACATAAAGGACTGAGACACTGACATCAGGGACTGAGACACTGACATAGAGGACTGAGACACTGACATAAAGGACTGACATCAGGGACTGAGACACTGACATCAGGGACTGGAGACACTGACATCAGGGACTGAGACACTGACATAGAGGACTGAGACACTGACATAGAGGACTGAGACACTGACATAGAGGACTGAGACACTGACATAAAGGACTGAGACACTGACAGCAGTGACTGAGATGTATCTCACAGGGAGGCCCGGTTCTGGCTCTTAAGTCATAGCGCCCCCTCCTGACTTTCACATTTTGGAGATCTGACCCGCTCTCTGATTGGTTCCTGTAAGCGTGTGATTGGCTGGCGGTGTTGCAGCCCCCAGTGACTGGAATATTTTGTATTTGGCGGCATCTTTTTTTCATTATTTATTGATCCTTCTCACATCTGGGGAAATGTTTACGTTTTTTACACTTGTATGAATTTATTAGAGTTGTATGAATTGTAGTGCCCACAGACACATTACATCACACAGGGGAACCAGGGACACCTGTTCATTTATACAGAATAGTGTGAATCAGGTAAATACACCATTATGGCCACTTGGTGGAGCTGCTAATCTCAGAAAATGAATATTTATTTGGTCATTAGCCCCATCTAGTGGCCATAATATGGCCTTTTTCAGATTCACTCTATTCTGTATAAATGAATAGGGAAATGCTGCATTATGGCCACTAGGTGGAGCTGCCGATCTTAGAAAATTAGTATTTATTTGATCATCAGCTCCATCTATTCGCTATAATGCCGTATGTTTCTGATTCACTCTATTCTGTATAAATGACTAGGAAAATACTGCATTATGGCCACTAGATGGAGTTGATGATCAATTAAATACTCTTTTCTTTTTAGCTTGGCAGCTCAATCTAGTGGCCATAATGCAGTATTTTTCTATTCAGTTATACAGGATAGAGAGAATTAGGAAAATATCACATTATGGCCATTAGATGGCGCTGCTAATCTTGGAAAATTAGTATTTATTTGATCATCAGTTCCATCTTGGGGCCACAATGTGGATATGTTCCTTATTCGCTCTATTCTGTTTAAATGACCAGGAAAATACGGCATTATGGCCACTAGATGGAGTTGATGAACAAATAATTATTAATTTTTTTAATTTGACAGCTCCATCTAGAGGCCATAATGCAGTATTTTCCTGCTAACTTATACAGAATAAAGTCAATCAGGAAAATGTCACATAATGGCCACTAGGTGGAGCTCCTGATCTTGGAAAATTTGATCATCAGCTCCATCTAGTGACCATATAGTTACATAGTTAGTCGGGCTGAAAAAAAGACGCCATCTAGTTCAGCCTGTAAAAGGGGAACAAAAATATATATACTGTGACGAGACCCTTGCTCGCTCTGTCCACTCTCCCGACACTCCTCTGTTTCTAGTCAGTCAGCTTGCAGATCGCAACGTCTGAAGGTTCGGTCAACCAAGGATCCGGGATCCGAACTACAGCTATGTGCCGTTCGGAATCCATTAGAACAAACACCAGGCAAGGCTGTATGTAAGTTCAAACAGGAAGACAATTTATTGGAAGAACACAGCACACTTTTATACAGAATTTGGAACATCCTGCCCCCAACAACCGCCCTCCCATTGGTCAATTGCAAAGTACCTGCAGTTCCCATTCAGGTCCTCTTTAGCCATGCAAATGAGGAATTGGCTTCCTCTGATCCAGGCCCATCCTGTTGGACCAAGTGTTGCTGCAACCTCCAGAGAAACTCCTCCTCATATGGGGACGCTGCATCTTTCGGCGTTTTCTCCGATTGCCGTATTTCTGCCATTCTCTGCTCATGTTGCCGCTCTCGTTCCCTCTCTTGCCGTTCTCGTTCTTTCTCTTGTCGCTCTAGTTCTCTTTCTTGTCGCTCATCCTGCAGCTGGATGTCTCTAATGGCATTCTGTATGGCGGTCTCTGATGGGTTAGCACCATATAATGCCAACCGCTCTCGAACTCGTTGCTGAAACAAGTCTTCAACTGACTGGGGTCCTGCATCACCATCCCTCTGATCCATCTTGGTTAGCTCACTGATCAGGGTGGCCTTGTTCTTCAGCGTGGCTCTCCTGCATGCTGCATAGCTGGTCATTGACTGTGGTGGTTTGGAGTGTCCCGGTAACTGGAGAGCAAATCCCACCGCTGCCAACCAATGTGACGAGACCCTTGCTCGCTCTGTCCGCTCTCCCGACACTCCTCTGTTTCTAGTCAGTCAGCTTGCAGATCGCAACGTCTGAAGGTTCGGTCAACCAAGGATCCGGGATCCGAACTACAGCTATGTGCCGTTCGGAATCCATTAGAACAAACACCAGGCAAGGCTGTATGTAAGTTCAAACAGGAAGACAATTTATTGGAAGAACACAGCACACTTTTATACAGAATTTGGAACATCCTGCCCCCAACAACCGCCCTCCCATTGGTCAATTGCAAAGTACCTGCAGTTCCCATTCAGGTCCTCTTTAGCCATGCAAATGAGGAATTGAAAATGAGTCAGCAGTGATTGGTCAGATAGCTTGACCAGAAGGACTGCCATGCAAATGAGGACTTGAAAATGAGTCAACAGGGATTGGTCAGATAGCTTGACCAGAAGGGCTGCCATGTGCAAGGGGACAGAAGCCCCAGGGGGCAATCAATGTACACAATAGTCAGACACAGAACAATGGTTCCCTAACGAGCCCTCAATACACATTACTCTGAGTGTCAATACATCCCTTAGCAGACAACAGGTGAGGTCATTAGCACACCTGACAATAGGTGAATGGAAAGCCACCTCAGACAAAAGGCAACATTGTTAGCCAGCCCGTCTCCACATTGAACTTCCTGGAATGACCATATTAGGAGTTGGACTTCCTGCTCAGAGACCTCATACTGTACAGGGAATAAAATCGTCATATTACAAGGGAGACATTATTTCTGAATATGACTGTCCCATTTGTAGTAGTCCAAACCGTATTCTCCGTGTTCACCACCCTCCTGGTCACCCTGCATCCATAACAGATGCAGGGTGACTTAAACATAAGAGAGCCCCATAAGGCTGGGCATGGTGCCCCCCGACCTCTCTAAAGGAATTTGGGGTCCACAACCCCCATGCCCAAAGTGACTCCCGTCACATATACAATCCCATATACACAATCCTATACCCACAGTTGATCCAGAGGAAGGCAAAACCCCCCTGCAAAGAATGATTCAATTTGCTCCAGCAGTGCAAAAAAAATCCTTCCTGATTCCCCAAAAGGCAGATATTCCCTGGATCAACTTTACTTATAAATATTAGTATCCAGTTATATTATGTACATTTAGGAAATAACCCAGGCCTTTCTTTTTTAAAGCAATACCATCATGCAGTATGTTCCTGATTCACTCTATTCTGTATAAATGAACAGGAAAATACTGCCCTATGGCCACTAGATGGAGCTGATGATCACATACATACTCATTTTCTAAGATCGGCAGCTCCATCTAGTGGCCATAATGCAGCATTTCCCTATTCATTTATACAGAATAGGAGTGCATCTGAAAAATATGGTTTTATGGCCACTAGGTGGAGCTGCCTCTCTTTGAAAATGAGTATGTATTTGATGTTCCTGGTTCACTCTATTCTGTAAAAAATTTTAACATTCGACCTGAGATTTAGATTTTCTTCTCCCTGTTTGCATGAATAAATGTACATGCAGGGCCGGTGCAAGGATTTTTGTCGCCCTAGGCAAAATTAAAAATTGCGGCCCCACCCCCATATGCTCTCCCACCCCCCCCCCATCCCAAGTTGCTGAAGGGGTTAAAACCAGTGGCGGCCGGTGCTCCATCGTTCGGGGGGGGGGGGGGGAGGGTGTCAGACGGGCCTGGCCACGGACCCCCCCCTTCACTCCAGAGTCCAGTCTACACTATACACCCCCCCCCCCCCCCGGGCACCAGTTCACTTACCTTGTTCCTCCGGACGGCGACAGACAGCTTCCCCCTCAGGCTCCTCCATGTCCCTTCTCGGCGGCTGTCTCCTCCCTCCTCCTCCACCAATAGGATGCCTTCTCCTTTGGCCAATTGGGAAACAGGTCTCAGGATCCACTTCCTGATTGGTTGGGAGGAGAATCAGTGTGGCAATAGCAAATATTCATTCGCTATTGTCACATAGCTGGGTGGGCTCAGGGCGCAGTGCTCTGCTCCCCTAGTCCAACCTTTTTTAAAGCCTATTAGAGCCTCAAACCCTCATTGGAATCCATGCATCCGTAGCCCTGCATGTAGATTAGGGGGCCTGACGCATGGATAGGGGGCTTGGCGCCCCTGTGCCCCTAATGGACGGGCCGGCCGCCACTGGTTAAAATCTCTACAAATCCTTTATAAATACACTCCAGGGGAAGAGAGAATTTTAAGTTTTATTTGGATGAGTGCAAACCCTTGGATGAGTTGGATAAGGCAATTTGTTCTGAATAAAGAGGACCCCGCTGCGCTTTTTCCTTTTTTTGGACATTGTGTTTTTTATAAGTTATATAGAGTTCATTCTGTGTCACTTTTGGGACATTTCACAGTATGCTAAGATTGCTTTATACGAATATCGCTCTTATTTATTATTTGGGCGTCTGTATCGTGCTTTTGAAAAGTGTGTAAAAAAGCGCGTTTTCTCTCTGTACCTGTCTATCTGCAGTCTTCTATTCTCCACATCCATTCAAATCGGTGAATTTATAAAGCTTGTCCGAGCATTCAGAAAAAAGGGGGCGGAGAGCTGACGTTACACTCTGCAGTGCTCAGTGAGGTGAGCTCTGGGAGCTGATTGGAGGGAAGAGACACACCCCCTTCATACAGCACACAGGAACAGAGCTGAGGCTGTCAATCAGCTGGAAATCCCTCCCCTGTCACAATTTTTCTCTTCGTGTCAGGAAAACTTGTCAGAAGTGATTCATGCTGATAGCAGAGGAACGAAGCAGCAGACAGAAATGACGCTCAGGCCCCATTCACACCTGATCGCAGGCGGAATTGCCGCGATTCCACCCGCAATTTCAAAACGCAGGACAATTTTGGATGCCATTACTTCTTAATGGCACCCTAATTGTGCTGCGATTTTGCCACGATTGTCGTGCGGTAAATCGCACTGCAATTATAACGTGCTACGCTTGTCGCTCAAAAAGGAACATGAGCTTCTCTTGGGCACCAGCATCGCGCGTTGCGATTTTGCAGCGCGATTGGGGTGCATTTAGGAGTAATCACATGCTATGTTTTACAGCGATTTGAAATCACAAATGGAATCGCATCGATCAGGTGTGAATGGAGCCTTAGGGGTGGATTTACTAAAGGCAAGTAGACTGTGCACCTTGCAGGTGCAGTTGCACTCATTTTCCCCAGAGCTTGGTGAATGCGGTGAAGCTTCACTGCGTAAAGAATAGCCAATCAGGAAGGGAAATAAATCAAAAGTATTTTTGCTTCCACATGATTGGGTGGTGAAAATCAGCAGAGCACCACTATATAACCTTCTCGCCATCAGACACAGCCAATGACTGATCAGTGTACCGGCTCGCTGCGGGTACCATGTGACCTCCATGATCCATCACAGCAGGTCACATCACAATTATACACAATGGATGGCTTCCTTTCATGCTATCCATTGTATATGATTGTGTGGTTAGCGTTGATTGGTCAATGTGATCACATGGTACAGATAGGGCCAATCACAGCCCATCTGTACCATGTTAATAGCTTTGACCAATCACAGCTAATCAGAACAAAACGAACTGAACGAATCAGAAAAATGTAATTCACTGCTATAAACAATCATAATGTGCAAAAAAAAAAATCCTGATCACTTCCCCAGAGTAGTATAATTTTACTATGGTAACATTATTTTGCTCTGGGCACAGTGTGTTAAATAAAATTGTAAAAATAAAAACTAAAAAAAATGTAATGAAAAAAAAAAGTATTACATTTTTTTTTTTTTTCAGGCAACAGTCAGTGTCCCTGGTCACCACCACATCAGTTATATGATGATGTTGTACTGCACTGGTGACAGTATGTAAAAAAATATATAAATAAATAAATAAAAATAAATAAATAAATAAATAAAAATTTTATTTCTTCGTTTTCCAAAAAATTATGACAAAAAATTGCATCTTCAATAAACTGGCCATCCCTCTGACTAAATACATTCAATGGTCTACTTTTTAAAAAGGGGTAATTTAGGGGGTATTTCTACTGTCCTGGGCCTCAAGAGATCCCTCAGTACTTCAGGATTGATCATTTTCAGAAATATATATATATATATATATATATATATATATATATATATACAGTATATACACATATACCATAGTTTGTGAACTTTACAACTTTCACACTGACTAAATAATATATACTGAATTGGATTATCTTTACAAAAGAAATGTAGCAGAAGACATTTTGAGCTAAATTGACGAAGAACAGTTATTTATTTGCAAAATTTTATAACAGAAACAAAAAAAAAAAAACATTTTTTTTTCTAGAGTTTTTAGTCTTTTTTAATAACCACTTCTGGGCTGGAAGGTTTACCCTTTAATGGCCAGGCCATTTTGTGCGATTCTGCACTGCGTTAGTTTAACGGACAATTGTGCGGTCGTGCGAGGCTTTACCTAAATAAAATTGATGTCCTTTTTTCCCCACAAACAGAGCTTTCTTTTGGTGGTATTCGATCACCTGTGCGATTTTTATTTCTTGTGCTATAAACAAAAAAAGAGCGACAATTCTGAAAAAAAAAAAAAAAAACACAATATTTTTCACATTCTGCTATATAACATTCCCAATAAAAAAAGTTTAAAAATCACAATTTTTCATCCTTTTAGGTCAATTTGTATTCTCCTACATATTTTTGGTAAAAAAATTGCAATAAGCGTATTTTGATTGGCTTTCGCAAAAGTTATCGCGTCTACAAACTAGGGGAAAGATTTGTCTTTTTTTCTTTTTTTTTTTTTACTAGTAATGGCGGTGATCAGCGAATTTTTAGCGGGAATGCGACATTGCGGCAGACAGATCGCACCCCTAACTGACATTTTTGACATTTTTTGACACATTAATGTCTAAACCGCTGGCAACAAAAGTGAGTACACCCCTAAATAAAAATGTCCAAAGTGTCAATATTTTGTGTGGCCACCATTATTTCCCAGCACAACCTTAACCCTCTTGGGCATGGAGTTCACCAGAGCTTCACAGGCCGCCACTGGAGGCCTGTTCCACTCCTCCATGATGACATCACAGAGCTGGTGGATGTTAGAGACCTTGCACTCCTCCGCCTTCCTTTTGAGGATGCCCCACAGATGCTCAATAGGGTTTAGGTCTGGAGACATGCTTGGCCAGTCCATCCACCTTTACCCTCAGCTTCTTTAGCAAGGCAGTAGTCGTCTTGGAGGTGTGTTTGGGGTTGTTATCATGTTGGAATTCCCAGTCCTTGAAGGGAGGGGATCATGCTCTTCTTCAGTATGTCACAGTACATGTTGGCATTCATGGTTCCCTCAATGAACTGTAGCTCCCCAGTGCTGGCAACACTCATACAGCCCCAGACCATGACACTCCCACCACCATGCTTGACTGTAGGCAACACACACTTGTCTTTGTACTCCTCACCTGGTTGCCGCCTCACACGCTTGACACCATCTAAACCAAATAAGTTTATCTTGGTCTCATCAGACCACAGAACATGGTTTCAGTAATCCACGTCCTTAGTCTGCTTGTCTTCAGCAAACTGTTTGCTGGCTTTCTTGTGAAGAGGCTTCCTTCTGGGACGACAGTCATGTAGACCAATTTGATGCAGTGTGCGGTGTATGGTCTGAGCACTGACAGGCTGACCCCCCACCCCCTCAACCTCTGCAGCAATGCTGGCAGCACTCATACGTCTATTTCTCAAAGACAACCTCTGGATATGATGCTAAACACGTGCACTAAACTTCAACTTTTTTGATCGACCACGACGAGGCCTGTTCTGAGTGGAACCTGTCTTGTTAAACCACTGTATGGTCTTGGCCACCGTGCTGCAGCTCAGTTCCAGGGTCTTGGCGATCTTCTTATAGCCTAGCCCTAGGCCATCTCTATGTAGAGCAACAATTCTTTTTTTCAGATCCTCAGAAAGTTTTTTGTCATGAGGTGCAATGTTGAACTTCCAGTGACCAGTATGAGAGAGTGAGAGCGATAACACCAAATTTAACACACCTCCTCCCCATTCACACCTGGGACCTTGTAACACTAACGAGTCACATGACACCGGGGAGAGAAAATGTCTATTTGGGCCCGGTTTGGACGTTTTCATTTAGGGGTGTACTCACTTTTGTTGCCAGTGGTTTAGACATTAATGGCTGTGTGTTGAGTTATTTTGAGGGGACAGCAAATTTACACTGTTATACAAGCTGTACACTCACTACTTTACATTGTAGCAAAGTGTCATTACTTCAGTGTTGTCACATGAAAAGGTATAATAAAATATTTACAAAAATGTGAGGGGTGTACTCACTTTTGTGAGATACTGTATCCACAATATTACTTTTTAACTAATCTTGTAATAAGGAACTTTTAACCTATATATGTGAATTGATTATCACTCTGTGAAGAGGTTTCAACACCTTTAAAGTCCCACCTCTCTATAATCTCTTTTTATATTTACTTAGTGCAACACTTGTTAACATGTGACGCTACACGCGGTTGCGCACGGCAAAAAATGTAAAGGACCCTCTTGTCTCCTAAAGTTACTTTTACTTTTGTCTACGTGGTATTTTTTTTTTTTTCGGAAGCAATAGAGAGCAACAAACACACATTTTCTCCTCCAGCCACTTTTTTTTGTGTGCTCTCCCTGTTAACTGTCACTTTTCATCACCTGGAAGATGTAGAGAAGCAGTCACATGATCATCGGCTACCACTGATTTATCCATGAGACTCGTGCCTGTAAGTAACGATCTTCATATTTCAGTTGTTTTGTTGTCCCCGCTGTCTCTCCGCAGCAGAGTCACCGGTGAAAAAGATCGGCGTCACCATCTTAACTAATTGTTTCATCTGTTTTATTTTCCCCCGCAGCGCGTCTCGGACCCTTCCCATCTCTTCCTTTCACAGCCATTCGCTGCAATTATTTCTGCATACACCAAGGCGCTGTCATGTCTTATTGGGCGGATAATTAATGGTAATTTCTTTAGCAGGCGTTCTAAGTGCTGAGATAAGCTGAAGACCCGTTATTATAGCGCTGTAAGGCGTCGGGAAGCTCTGTTGTCTCCTCGCCACGCGGCGTCCTCGTCCCCCGTCACTGACAGAGGTCACGCAACGCTCAGATGTGCTGATTACTTTTTATTGTTGTCTAGAACTTGTAGAAAAGTAGAACACAACGTGACCTTGGGAAAAGTAGGAGTGACACGCCGCTAATTCATCGCCAGCCAACTGTGAACGTGAGAGCAACGATCCGCTGCTTTCATTAAACACAAACTCCCTGGCACCCAGGGGCCCACATTTAAAGCAAAGGGCCCAATCACACCTGAGCCACAAGCCTTGTTTACATGGTTTCCTGTAAAAGCAGGCGGTTGCGCTATAGTTTTACCACCCTTCGACTGCCCCCCTAAATGCAGCCACTCCAGGTCCTATACAGGGCAGCAATCAGAAATTTAGGGGGCCCCTTACACAGCTTTAGGCCTGGGCCCCCCCTGGACCTGACCATCAACATTCCCCAGGGCCCCCCACTGGCTGTCTCACCAAGCCCCATCCCATGTCCTCCTGCATCCTATGTCCTCTTCCATCCCATGCCCTCCTCTTTCTCCATCCCATCTCCCCAATCCCATGCCTCCTCCAGCAGTGTCATCTCCTTCATCCCATGTCCTCTTCCATCCCATGCCCTCCTCCTTCTCCATCCCATCTCCCCCATCCCATGTCCTCCCCCAGTAGTGTCATCTCCTCCATCCCATGTCCTCTTCCATCCCATGCCCTCCTCTTTCTCCATCCCATCTCCCCAATCCCATGCCTCCTCCAGCAGTGTCATCTCCTTCATCCCATGTCCTCTTCCATCCCATGCCCTCCTCCTTCTCCATCCCATCTCCCCCATCCCATGTCCTCCCCCAGTAGTGTCATCTCCTCCATCCCATGTCCTCTTCCATCCCATGCCCTCCTCCTTCTCCATCCCATCTCCGCAATCCCATGTCCTCCTCCTGTAGTGTCATCTTCTCCATCCCATGTCCTTCTCCAGCAGTGCTATCTCCTCCATCCCATGTCCTCTTCCATCCCATGCCCTCCTCCTTCTCCATCCCATCTCCGCAATCCCATGTCCTCCTCCTGTAGTGTCATCTCCTTCATCCCATGTCCTCTTCCATCCCCTCCTCCTTCTCCGCAATCCCATGTCCTCCTCCTGTAGTGTCATCTCCTTCATCCCATGTCCTCTTCCATCCCCTCCTCCTTCTCCATCCCATCTCCCCCATCCCATGTCCTCCTCCTGTAGTGTCATCTCCTCCATCCCATGTCCTCTTCCATCCCATGCCCTCCTCCTTCTCCATCCCATCTCCCCCATCCCATGTCCTCCTCCAGCAGTGTCATCTCCTTCATCCCATGTCCTCTTCCATCCCATGCCCTCCTCCTTCTCCATCCCATCTCCCCCATCCCATGTCCTCCTCCAGCAGTGTCATCTCCTTCATCCCATGTCCTCTTCCATCCCATGCCCTCCTCCTTCTCCATCCCATCTCCCCAATCCCATGTCCTCCTCCTGTAGTGTCATCTCCTTCATCCCATGTCCTCTTCCATCCCATGCCCTCCTCCTTCTCCATCCCATCTCCCCCATCCCATGTCCTCCTCCAGCAGTGTCATCTCCTTCATCCCATGTCCTCTTCCATCCCATGCCCTCCTCCTTCTCCATCCCATCTCTGCAATCCCATGTCCTCCTCCTGTAGTGTCATCTCCTCCATCCCATGTCCTCTTCCATCCCATGCCCTCCTCCTTCTCCATCCCATCTCCCCAATCCCATGTCCTCCTCCTGTAGTGTCATCTCCTTCATCCCATGTCCTCTTCCATCCCATGCCCTCCTCCTTCTAAATCCCATCTCCCCCATCCCATGTCCTCCTCCAGCAGTGTCATCTCCTTCATCCCATGTCCTCTTCCATCCCATGCCCTCCTCCTTCTACATCCCATCTCCCCCATCCCATGTCCTCCTCCAGCAGTGTCATCTCCTTCATCCCATGTCCTCTTCCATCCCATGCCCTCCTCCTTCTAAATCCCATCTCCCCCATCCCATGTCCTCCTCCAGCAGTGTCATCTCCTTCATCCCATGTCCTCTTCCATCCCATGCCCTCCTCCTTCTCCATCCCATCTCCGCAATCCCATGTCCTCCTCCTGTAGTGTCATCTCCTCCATCCCATGTCCTCTTCCATCCCTTGCCCTCCTCCTTTTCCATCCCATCTCCCCAATCCCATGTCCTCCTCCAGCAGTGTCATCTTCTCCATCCCATGTCCTCCTCCTCCAGTCCTATCTCCTCCATCCCATCTCCTCTCTCTTGCACTGTGCACACTTCCTGGTTGCCAGGGCTTGGGCCCCTTTTGACGCTCAGGCCCCATACAGGTGTATCGTCTGTACCCCCCTGATGGCGGCCCTGGTCCTACATATGCTGAAACCGCAAAGTAAAGCAAAAATGATACCCCATGTAGCATTTTATGATGGCACCACTGCCAGATTTGATTCATTCAAGTGAATAGGGCCACATTGCAACCATGAGTCAAACACTTGGTGCGAGCATGCCCTTAGAACAGTGGTGGCTACTTTCTTTATATGAAAGCCTCAAGTGTGGCCCCTGACACCGGCAATGGGCCGCATAACAAATCCAGTAAAAATTCAGTGTCAAAGAGGGCAGATACACAACAGGATATAGAGACAGTGGACAAGGCAGAAGATATGGTCAGAGACTGCAGTTGTGATGCAAGAGTTGACAAAAGACATAATGACTGTGGGGAGGATACAGGAGATGGTCAGAGACTGCAGACATGATACAAGAGATGGTCAGAGACTACAGACATGATACAAGAAATGGTCAGAGACTGCGGATATGATACAAGAGATGGTCAGAGACTGTGTACATGATACAAGAGATTGTTAGAGATTGCGGACATGTTAGAAGAGATGGTCAGAGACTGCAGAGATGATAGAAGAGATGGTTAGAGACTGCAGACAGGATACAAGAGATGGCAAGAGACTGCAGACATGATACAAGAGATGGCAAGAGACGGCAGACATAATACATGGGATGGTCAGAGACTGCAGACATGTTACAAGAAATGGTCAGAGACTGCAGACATGATACAATGGATGGTCACAGGCTGCAGACATGATACAAGAGATGGTCAGAGACTGCAGACATGACACAAGAGATGGCAAGAGACTGCAGACATGATACATAAGATGGTCAGAAACTGTGGACATGATACAGGAGATGGTTAGAGACTGCAGACATGATACAGTGGATATGTCAGAGGCTGCAGACATGATACAGTGGATATGTCAGAGGCTGCAGACATGATACAAGAGATGGTCAGAGACTGCTGACATGATACAAGAGATGATCAGAGAGTGAAGACGTAATACAATGGATGGTTGGAGGCTGCAGGCATGATACAAGAGATGGTCAGAGACTGCAGACGTGATACAATGGATGGTCAGAGGCTGTAGACATGATACAAGAGATGGTCAGAGACTGCTGACATGACACAATGATGGTCAGAGACTGCTGACGTGATACAAAAGATGGTCAGAAACTGCAGACATGTTACAAGAGATAGTTAGAGACTGCAGACATATTACAAAAGATGGTAAGAGACTGCTGCCATGACACAAGAGATGGTCAGAGACTACAGATGTGATACAAGAGTTGATCAGAGAGTGAAGATGTAATACAATGGATGGTCAGAGGCTGCAGGCATGATACAAGAGATGGTCAGAGTCTGCAGACGTGATACAATGGATGGTCAGAGGCTGTAGACATGACACAAGAGATGGTCAGAGACTGCTGACATGACACAATGATGGTCAGAGACTGCTGACGTGATACAAAAGATGGTCAGAAACTGCAGACATGTTACAAGAGATAGTTAGAGACTGCAGACATATTACAAAAGATGGTAAGAGACTGCTGCCATGACACAAGAGATGGTCAGAGACTGCTGACGTGATACAAAAGATGGTCAGAAACTGCAGACATGTTACAAGAGCTAGTTAGAGACTGCAGACATATTACAAAAGATGGTAAGAGACTGCTTCCATGACACAAGAGATGGTCAGAGACTGCTGACGTGCTACAAAAGATGGTCAGAGACTGCAGACATGATACATAAGATGGTTAGAGACTGCAGACACGATACAAGGGCAGCAACTCGGTGGGGGACCCAGAAGTAAGTGGAGATCACTAAAGTAGTGGCGTCTACCACAACGATTTCCGACTTCCAGGGGAATCACCCAGGTATGGTCTATACAGAGTTACATTGGTCTAAGCTGGTCCAATGTAGCTATATAAAAATATCCATGCCTGGAATTCTTTACACTAGCCATCTATGGTTACATTTTTGTTAAAATAATAGTGTTATAATTCTGAACAAGTTCATCAGAACATTCATGCCATCATTGGGATAACTGGCTTCATTTGAAAGACCTTAAAATTTGTGCCATCCAAATTGAATCCCAGACACGTTAAACACCTTCCTGTACAATATATACAATTTTTCCTGAACTAAAACCACATTCACAGTTAGAAAATTGTTTGTTAGAAAATTTCTCTATCCTGCTTCTTTGAATTTTCTTTTCACTGCATTAAAAAAAAAAAGGCCACCAATTTGACCCCCCTAACATTTAGGAAATTGAATAAACATTCCAAAACATTTTTGAATAAAATCCTACTGTTGTATGGCCAGCTTTACAATGTGACTAACCAGTAAGGGAGCACACATTCTGGCAGGTGAGCATTCTTCCTGCATATTTTAGTGATGCTAACATTGGCGAGTTTTTATCAGCGACAGATCGCTAATGTGACATAGCCCTATGTTCCTCCCATATGGCACTCCTTTTGATGGAATACAGCAGGGGAAGTGTAACTTTTTTGTTTCTACAGCAGGGGTCTCCAAATTGTGGCCTGTGGGTTAAATATGTCCATTTGCTTTATATGGCCCTTGGGGCACTATTCCTCCCACTGACACCAATGGTGGGGCACTATTCCTCCCCACTGACACCAATGGTGGGGCACTATTGATCTTTTATTGAAAAGAATCAAGCAACATATTTTATACAAAAGTAAAAAACAGAACTATAGTACAATATTCCAACAGAAAAAAACAAAGGAATTCACATCCATGTGCAGAATATATACAATATATACATAATCCACTTCCAACATTCTTAGAAAACTATTTACATAAAGCAGCAGAGAGGGCCTAAGAGGCACAACCCATCACCTATGTATGCAGCCATTTATCAAAAACTGAGCATTAAGAAAAAATCTAGGGTGATAAGAGACAGAAAGCCACACCCGGGAAAGAGACTCCTGGCAGTCAGGGAGGCTTGAAACCCCTCCACGCCTTCAGCCAAGCCCTCTGACCCCACTTGTCTCTCTCAAGCGCCCGAATCTTCCCCACCTCATGCAGAATGTCACACACCACCACCTGAACAGGAAGGATTTTACGCCGAAGGGTGACCTGACACCGTGCGTTCCATGTGTAATAACGGACTACTAAACTAACTAAAAAAAGTGTATCCAAACAAAAGCCCCCACCAGTATTGAATGCTCCGTACACCCACTCAGCATAACCCAGCCTGGAAAGGAAAGGAACACCGAGGGCCCGCCCAACCTGTTTGTATACCTCTATGTTAAAAGGGCAACGAAGCAGAAAATGGTCCATAGTCTCCTCCTCACCCGTACATTCCTCCCGCGGACAACCACGATCCATCCCACTGCGGAATTTCAAATTGCCTCGAACATAGAGCCTCCCGTGGAAGCACAACCAGGCCAGATCCCTGAATTTAAGGGGGACTCTAGCCAAATTAATCAGTCTTAACCCTTCCCTCAAAATTGGACCTGGGCAATCCCTTAAGGCCAGTGGGTCATGAAAGACTTCGCTCAAGACTCGGCTCATAAGGACTTTCCTCGGAGCAGATCTGAGATCTTCAGCCGACAGTCGCCACTGCCGCAGCAACTTCAGACACGGAGCGACATAGGCTGGAAGCTGACCACGATAACCCCTGAGATTCTTCACTTGGCCACCTTCTTCCCAAAGTCGCAGAAAAGGCCTAAACCAAGATCTAAACATGCCTGCCCATCCAGGAGGTTCCACTGCAAGCATACTACCAATGTTAAACTTGAGAAATAGTAGTGAAAAGAAAAGAACGGGGTTGACCATACCTAAGCCACCCTCCCTCCTGGATAGATAGGTGACATTCCTCTTGATGGGGTTCAGTCTGTTCCCCCACAGCATCTGGAAGAACACACTATAGATCCTAGCATAGAGAGACACTGGCAAGATGCAGACAGGGCTGACATACAAGAAGATCGGTATCAGGTAAGTCTTAATCAGATCAACCCTTTCCCTCAGAGATAACTTCCATCTCTTCCAGCTGACCACCTTAGTATTGGCAACTTCCAGCCTGCCTTCCCAGTTTTTGAGGCCATAATCGCCAGGTCCAAATTCAATGCCTAATATCTTAATTTTTTCCTGGGGCACTGGAAAGGTGTCCGGGAGATCAAACCCCTCACCTTCCTTTACCATCCAAAAAACTTCACTCTTTTCCTGATTGATCTTGGAGCCTGATGCTTCAGAGTACCGTGATGTCAGAGAGACCACCTCCTCCGCTTCATCTGTCCCAGTGACAATCACTGACAAATCATCCGCATAGGCAACAACCCTCAAAGGCGGCTCACCCGGGATTCCCACTGGTACCCCACACAACATGCTGCTCTCTAGCCTCCTGATGAAGGGGTCGATTGCAAACACATAGAGCAGGGGACTCAGGGGACAACCCTGGCGCACCCCAGAACCAACCTCAAAGGACTGTCCAACCCAACCATTAACAAGAGGGAAGCTTTCTGCCCCCTTATACAAAACTTTTAACCAATCGACAAAACCACCCGGCAGACCGTACTTACTAAAGAGCAACCACAGGTACTCATGGTTGACACGATCAAAAAAGCCTTTGCCTGATCCAATGCCAGTAGATACTTTCCCCAGCCTGCAGCCCTGCACTGCTCCAAGGCCTCCCGGACAGCTAAAACCGCTGTGAAGGTGCTCCTACCCTGGATCGAACAGTGCTGATGTCGAGAAAGCAAAGACTCTGCTACTGCCGATAGGCGCCAGAAAAGTATCTTCGCCAGCACCTTTCTATCGACATTGAGAAGGCTAATGGGGCGCCAATTCTCAATCATCGAAGGATCTTTACCTTTTGAAAGAAGAATCACAGCTGAGTGTCTCATGGAAGGGGGAAGCACCCCCTCAGCAAGACAACTGTTAAAAATCTCTACCAAATGTGGGGCCATAATAGACTTAAAGGCTTTGTAAAACTCAGCCGTCAGACCATCCGGAACAGGTGACTTTTTGATGGCAAGCTGTTCAATTGCCCTCGTCACCTCTTCAACTGTGATCTCTTCTGTCAAATTCATCAAAGGGACATCTCCACCATTTAGACCTGGAGTAGAATCCAAAAAGCTTTCCATCTTGTCTCGGTCAAGCTCTTTCCTCCCAAGAAGTTCAGCATAAAAAGACCTCACGACCTCCAGGATCCCTGACCTGGACTTTGTCAAGGAACCTGTACTATCCTTAAGGCCAATGACCATCTTAACAGCTACACCCTGTTTGCAGTTCTGGTAAGGGTCAGGCGAGTGGTATTTCCCATAGTCTCATCCAGAACCAAAGAGGTATGCCGGTCATATTGACACTTCCTGAGGAGGATTTTCACTTCAGAGATTGCCCCAGGATCTCTTCCTCTCGAGACAAGAATATCCAGCTTCCTCAACAAACGTTGGTAGGTCATGTATCTATTAAACTGTTTTTTATTGGCTAGGCCCCTGAAGAATCCAGCAATCCTCTTTTTGGTCAGCTCCCACCACTCAGCCTTGCTGCTACAAAAGTCCAGGATGGTCACCTGTGCCTGAAAGAATTCCTCAAAGAATTGTCTAACATGTTCTTCCTCAAGGAGAGTCGAATTTAATCTCCAGATGCCTTTGCCCCTCTGAGGGAAGTCTGAAGCATTCAAGACCACAGATAGCATACAGTGATCAGAGAACTCCACTGCCTGCACCACTTGGGGTGAGAAAGAAGAGGCCTCCTTCAAAAAAAACCTATCTATCCTACTCTGACTATTACCTCGATGAAAGGTGAACCCTGTGTCATCCGGAAGGTGCTTAATGTGCACATCCACAAGACCAGCATCCCTAACCATACTATTTAAAAAAACGCTATCATATCCCAGCCTGTCATTGAAGTCCTTCCTGTCCTTGGGCCTAGTCACAGTATTAAAGTCACCTCCAAAAACCACTTGCCGGGATGTAAAACGAAATGGCTTGATCCTTGTAAAAAGGCATTTCCTGTCCCACTTTGTGTGCGGCCCATAAATATTAATTAGGCGCAGGTCCTGCCCTCCCACAAGGACGTCTAAGACCATACATCTCCCAATCTCCACCTCAATAACCCGCCGGACAGTTACCATGCCGGTTTTAAACAACACCGCCACCCCGCCGTAAGGCTTGGCCGCAAGAGACCAGTAAGATGGACCATACCTCCACTATCTCTTGGCCATATGAATATCTGCCAAGGAGGTGAGCCTAGTCTCCTGCAAAAATAAAATTTCAGCATCTAATTGGCTGAACAAAAAGAAGGCCATAGAACGAGCTTACTGACTTAATACTGGCGATATTTATTGTCACCACTTTTATCGGAGGGAGAACCGCCATTTGGGTTATTGGGTGGATTGCTTCTTAGCTCCCCTCTGCTGCTCATCACCAGAAGCCTCTCTCTTTCTTGAAGCCTCCTCCAACTCCATTTCAATTTCCGAATTCTGCTCAGAAGAATCCACAGATGAATAGATATCCCATGCAGAAGCCCTATACCGGTTGGAGACAGTCACTGGGGCATCCTGTCCCTGTTCCATCCTCACCGTCTGTCTCTTCCGCCTTACAACCTTCCTTCTCTCCTCCAGGTACTGCAGGTCAGATTCAGAGATGCTTTCATCTCTTGGTTTCTTCTTCTTTGAAGTCTTCACAGAAGACTTCTTTACAGAGGAAGCCGCAGCAGCACCCTTTTTGGTACCCTCTACCACTAGTGGGTGGGGGGCTTCTTTAAAGTCACACGTAGGAAGGGAAGACTGATCGGGAATAACTGACTTGGGGGGCACAGACTTGGAAAGTTCTGACACAAGAGGAGCTGGTATAGTAGGCTGGGGGGACACAGGGACAGACACAGAAGGAATACTTACAGATACAGGAGGGGTGGGCACAGGGACTAGGGAGGGATCCTGAACAAGACCAGGGGGGTCAGTCACCGCAGAGGAGGGTGGTACACCGGGGGCCTCATCCTCCATCCTGTCCAGCCTTAACAGGTCATCTATCACCTCTCTATCCATATTATGCCAGGCTTCAGGACATCGGCTGTAGGGGTGGCCAAGGTGCAGGCACAGGTTGCACCTTATCGCCTGGGTGCAGTCCCTGGCCACATGACCCTGTCCCCGACACACTGAACAGATCAGTGCTGAACAAGAGGAGCTGAAATGCACCTTTTCTCCACAGCGGTGACACAGTTTTGGCTGACCGGGATAAAAAATAGTCATCCTATCTCTCCCTATAAAGACAGAGGAGGGCAGGTGACGGACAACATTCCCATCCCTAGCCAACCTGACCGTTACCGACCAACCCCCGGTCCAGATGCCACGCTCATCATGAATTTTATCCGGCCTGGTCAAAACATCCCCATAATTTCTCAACCAGACCTCTAAGTCTCGAGCAGGAACACTCTCATTTGTTAGGATAATAGTAATTTTCTTTACTGTTGACCTTTGGGAAACTGCCACTGGCACCAGACCTTCCCATTCAGGTCTTGACCTGCACCGAGCCATATATCGTTCCCAGAACAAGTCAAGACCCTCTGGTCTGGTGAAACTAACTGTGTATTTCCGGCTTCCAGCCACATGTATCAAGGCATATAGGTCATCAGCTCCAAAACCCATATCTAAAATCAGGTCCACCACCATACGCCTTGCTAGAGGGACTGCACCACCTTCCCATTTAAGGAGGACTACGTTCCGCCTTGGATCCCCAGCAGAAGCCATAGATCCAAGACCAGATCTAATGGTGCTCATAGTGGCAGCCTGCGAGGGAAATCCCCGATTAGAAGCAGAGCTCCTCCTTGATTGTAACCCTGGCTTGAGGATATTGCCAGGAGCACAGCTTACCACCTGTGCAAATGTAGGTTTATTAGGGTCAAGACCCCACACTGATGTCACATTATCAGGTACATTACTATTATTATTTTTACCAGCTTGGCCTGAACAAGCAGCATTATCAGTTGCACATACAATGGTGGATTCCACCACGCCTGCAATGTTATTAGGAATAACTGTTTCTGATGCAGTACCAGGTGCTTCCTGCTGCTGCGCTGTAGAGTCCTGTTCAACAGTGACTGAAATAGTTTTAAGCTCAGCAGAAGGGGGGTTAATCGGCTCTTCTGGGTTTTGTAGTTCCTGAGCAGAAATGTCATTTTTTAAACAAAACTTTTCCTGTTTAGAGACATCAGCAGCAGGCACAACATTGCTGAGCATAGGGGAATTACATTGAGTGTCATTAGAAAACCCATCACTAGGCAAGGTGCTAAAAGGCACAAAAACAGTTTTATCTTTTACCTGGGGCTTTATAGCCTTTATTTTATCAGGCACACTGTCAGGTAAATCCTCCACACCACCAAACACCAGCTGATCTTCTTGCATTGGAGACTCCATTACCTGTATAACTTTCAGCATGCCTCCTGAGCCCTGAGATGGCAATGGGCTGCTTACCTCACCTTGAGGGGGAAGGGGGTCAGAACTGGGGGTCTCCTCCTCCACCTCCATCTTTGCAAACCTTCGTTCATTGCAAAACTTCTCCCTGAAGGGACCATCCTTGCCTTCCATCATGGCCACGATAGTTTCTTGATGTTCCACACGGACTTAAGCTAATTGGACCTCTGAATCCATGGATCCACGGTTCTTGCTGAACAAGCCTTCATGCTGCTTTCTCAGGCGTTTCAAATCTGCTCTAAGCTTGTAGAGCTTGTCTCTCTCCTTATTGAGGACTTTGATCCCGGCCACAACTCGCTCCCGAATGGATCCAGCATCTTCATCCTCACCAGGTGCAGAGAGATCACCAACCACGGGCTGCACAGGAGCATGCATGCCATCCATCCGCCCAGGGGATGACTGAGAGCCTCCAGCAGGAGAGGCCCCGCTGGTCTGCATGGCCTCCCCAGGAAGGAGCCAGCAGGGCTGGGAGGGATTTCACCTCACACAGATCACCTGGAGCAGCTCCAGACACACAGCCAGAGAACCTTCCAGCAGCCACACCCGAAGCTGAATGATGGGAAACTACTCCTCCCACTGACAGCAATGATGGGGCACTATTCCTCCCACTGACACCAATGATGGGGCACTATTCCTCCCACTGATACCAATGACGGGGCACTATTCCTCCCACTGACATCAATGATGGGGCACTATTCCTCCCACTGACATTAATGATGGGGCACTCTTCCTTCCACTGGCACCAGGCATGGGGCACTATTCCTCACACTGACACCAATAAAACGACACTATTCCTCCCATTCACACCAGGGATAGGGCACTATTCCTCCCACTGACATCACTGATGGAGCACTATTTCTCTCACTGACACTAATGATGGAGCTCTATTCCTCCTACCGACTGACACCAATGATGGAGCACTATTCCCCCCACTGCCACCAATAAAGGGACACTATTCCTCCCATTGACACTAGGGATAGGGCACTATTCCTCCCATTGACATCACTGATGGGGCACTATTCCTCTCACTGACACCAATGATGGAGCATCATTCCTCCCATTGACACTGGGGATATGGCCCTATTCCTCCCACTGACATCACTAATGGAGCACTATTCCTCCCCATGACACCAATGATGGAGCACTATTCCCCCCAACTGACACCAATAAAGGGACACTATTCCGCCCATTGACATTAGGGATAGGACACTATTCCTCCCACTGACATCACTGATGGAGCACTATTCCTCCCCATGACATCACTGATGGAGCACTATTCCTCCCCATGACACCAATGATGGGGCACTATTCCTCCCCATGACACCAATGATGGGGCACTATTCCTCCCCAAGACACCAATGATGGGGCACTATTCCTCCCCAAGACACCAATGATGGGGCACTATTCCTCCCCATGACATCACTGATGGAGCACTATTCCTCCCCATGACACCAATGATGGGGCACTATTCCTCCCCAAGACACCAATGATGGGGCACTATTCCTCCCCATGACATCACTGATGGAGCACTATTCCTCCCCATGACACCAATGATGGGGCACTATTCCTCCCCAAGACACCAATGATGGGCACTATTCCTCCCACTCACACCAATGATGGGGCACTATTTGTTCCACTGGCACCAACAATGAGGCTATATTCCTCCCACTGACACCAATGATGGTGCACTATTCCTTACAATGACACCATCAATAAAAGTACTACTTCTTCCAAAGACATCAACAGAGGGGCATACGTTCTTCCAGTGACACCAATGATGAGGCACTATGCCTTACACTGAAAACAACGATGGAGCACAATTCTTCCCACTAAGGCCATTAATGGGGCACTATTCCTCCCACTGAGAGCAACATTGAGGCACCACTCCTTGCACTGACATCAATGATGGGGCACTGTTTCTTCCACTGATACCAACAATGAGGCTCTATCCCTCCCACTGACAGGATGGGGCATTATTCCTTCCACTGACACCAACGATGGGGCATTATTCCTCCCACTGACATCAACGGTGGGGGAATATTCCCCCCACTGACACAAATGATGGGGTACTCTTCCTTCCACTGACACCAATGATGGGGCACTATTCCTCCCACTGAGATTGATGATGGAGCACTATTCTTTCCACTAATACCAATGATGGGGCATTATTCCTCCCAATGACACCAATGATGGGGCACTATTCCTTCCACTAACACCAATGATGGGACATTATTCCTCCCACTAACACCAATGATGGAGCACTATTCCTTCCACTAATACCAATGATGGGACATTATCCCTCCCAATGACACCAATGATGGGGCACTATTCCTTCCACTAACACCAATGATGGGACATTATTCCTCCCACTAACACCAATGATGGAGCACTATTCCTTCCACTAATACCAATGATGGGGCATTATTCCTCCCAATGACACCAATGATGGGGCACTATTCCTCCCACTAACACCAATGTAGGATGTGGAAACCTTACAAGCGGACCTGAACAAAATAATGGGGTGGGCAACTACATGGCAGATGAGGTTTAATGTTGAAAAATGTAAAGTAATGCACGTGGGTGCCAGAAACCAGAAAGCAAGCTACTCACTAGGGGGGGAACCTCTGGGTGAATCTAAGATGGAAAAGGACCTGGGGATACCGGTAGACAACAGGCTTGGCAGTGGCATGCAATGCCAAGCCACTGCAAGCAAAGCCAACAGAATACTGGGATGTATAAAAAAGGGGATTCACTCCAGAAATAAAGAGATTATTCTCCCTCTCTACATGACTCTGGTCCGGCCACATCTGGAGTATGCTGTCCAGTTCTGTGCACCGGTCCTCAGGAAGGATGTGCTGGAATTGGAGAGAGTCCAGAGAAGGGCAACAAAAATAATTAGGGGAATGGAGGGCATCAGCTATGAGGAAAGACAACAAGCACTGAACTTATTCTCTCAGGAGAAGAGACGATTGAGGGGGGATATGATATCAATGTACAAATACTGTACTGGCGACCCTAGCATAAGGAACAAACTTTTCAGAGAAAGGGAATACAATAAGACACGTGGCCTCTCACTAAAACTAGAGGAAAGGCAGTTTAACCTTAAAGTACGTAGGGGGTTCTTTACTGTCAGAGCAGTAAGGATGTGGAATTTTCTTCCGCAAACAGTCGTATCAGCAGGGAGCATCGATAGTTTCAAAAACTATTAGATGGGCACCTTAAAGACCACAACATACAGGGGTATACAATGTACGGTTAACAGCAAACACACACACATCATAGGTTGAACTGGATGGACTGATGTCTTTTTTCAACCTCACTAACTATGTAACTATGTAACTATGATGGGGTACTCTTCCTTCCACTGACACCAATGATGGGCCACTATTCCTCCCACTGAGATTAATGATGGCGGACTATTAATCTCACTAACACCAATGATGGGGTACTATTCCTCCCACCAACACTAACGATAGGGCATTATTTCTCCCACTAACACCAATGACGGGGCACTATTCCTCCCACTAACACCAATGATGGGGCATTATTCTTCCCACTAACACCAATGATGGGGCACTATTCCTCCCACTAACACCAACGATGGGGCACTATTCCTCCCACTAACACCAATGATGGGGCACTATTCCTCCCACCAACACTAATGATAGGGCATTATTCCTCCCACTAACACCAGTGATGGGGCACTATTCTTCCCACTAACATCAATGATGGGGCACTATTCCTCCCACTGACACCAACGATGGGGCACTATTCCTCCCACTGACACCAACGATGGGGCACTATTCCTCCCACTAACACCAATGATTGGGCACTATTCCTCCCACTAACACCAATGATGGGGCTTTATTCCTCCCACCTACACCAAGTCACAGTCTGGGCCCCCTAAAATCTGAAGCCCAGTAAACTTGCCCTTTATTTAGAAAGTGTGGAGAACCTAATCTACAGAAGATACAAACCTGCTGATACGATTTTTGCAATATACATTGCTGCTGATGTAGGTTTCCTTTCCCGCAACGCATGGACTTTTGTAAAGCTCTATGTGATATCTACAAGCCGTTTTGCGTCCCTTTGGTGTCTTTTCCTTGATTCTTCGAACAATGTACATTAAATATCAGAGCGAGGAAGTACAGGTGAGAGGTGGGGCCTCACGGGAAACCTATATCTGCCTCTGGCAGCCATCATCCGCTGCTCTAATGAATCGCTATAAATTGTTAAATAAGACCGCTCGGGTAACACATACGCTGCGTGGATCCTGCCTGCCTGAGTCGGTCAGAGCGTTATGTTTCCCCGGTGCGCCGTAACGTGGTTTATTACGTGCAGCGAAGCCAGCGCGCCCTCCTGCGCACACGCTGAGTCTGGGATATAAGGGGACATAAAACACATTTAACTACTAAATCAAAGTATAGATAAGCCGGTAGATTAGTGCTGATTTTCACCCCAGGAATGTCGGATCAGCAACTCTCCTTTTAGAAATTCTGTAATAAGCAGGTCTCACATTTTTGTTTCCTGTACAGTTTGCAAGTCTGGACTAAAAACTACGCTAACTAAAAAATGTGTGTCTCTGGCGTACGCTGATAAAAATTATTTTTGTTGTACAGGTAAAAGATCGTTAGCCCACTAGGAGAGCTATAATCATATCAGTTTCTACAGACTGTGCAGCTTCAAAGGGGCCGTTTGGGACTGGGGGGCCCATTTACAGTGCCTTAAAAAAGTATTCACCCCCCTTGAAATTTCCCACGTTTTCTCATGTTACAACCAAAAACATACATGTATTTTATTGGGATTTTATGTGATAGACCAACACAAAGTGGGACATAATTGTGAAGTGGAAGGAAAATGATAAATGTTTTTTTTTTTTACAAATAAATATTTGAAAAGTGCGGCATACATTTGTATTCAGCCCCCCTGAGTCAATACTTTGTAGAACCACTTTTCCCTGCAATTACAGCTGCAAGTCTTGTTAAACCTTGGGTTTACATCTCCTGTAAGTCTAACAGTGAAAGAGGGAGGATACCTCATACTGGATTCCAGAACACCGTTACCCATATCCACATTTCATCTGCATTTTTTCCACCAATTTCAGGTGGGAGCACCCAAACTGCATTGGTCCTGCCCAGACCTCGCCTCTAAATATGCATGGACCACCCATCACGCCCACTTCATGGATTGGTCCTGCCCAGACATCACCTCTAAATATGCATGGACCGCCCATCACACCCACTTTCTGGGTTGGTACTGCCCACACCTAACCTCTAAATATGCATAGACCCCCAATTACGCTCACTTTATGGGTTGGTACTGCCCAGACCTCACCTCTAAATATGCATGGACCGCCCATCACACCCACTTTATGGTTTGGTCCTGCCCATACCTCACCTCTAAATATGCATGGACCGCCCATCACACCCACTTTATGGTTTGGTACCTTCCCACACCTCACTTCTAAATATGCATGGACCACACCTCATGTCTACTCTATGGGTTGGTCTTGCCCAGACCTCACCTCTAAATATGCAAAGACCACACATCATGCCCACTTTATGCATTGGTACTGCCCACACCTAACCTCTAAATATGCATAGACCACCAATTACGCTCACTTTATGGGTTGGTACTGCCCAGACCTCACCTCTAAATATGTATGGACCGCCCATCACAACCACTTTATGGTTTGGTCCTGCCCACACCTCACCTCTAAATATGCATGGGCCGCCCATCACACCCACTTTATGGTTTGGTACCTTCCCACACCTCACCTCTATATATGCATGGACCACACCTCATGCCTACTCTATGGGTTGGTCTTGCCCAGACCTCACCTCTAAATATGCATAGACCACACATCATGCCAACTTTATGCATTGGTACTGCCCACACCTCACCTCTAAATACGCATAGATCGCCCATCATGCCCACTTTGTGGGTTGGTCCTGCCAAGACCTCACCTCTAAATATATATGGACTGCCCATCACATCCACTTTATGGGTTGGTCCTGCCCAGACCTCATCTCTAAATATGCATGGACCACCTATCACGCCTACTTTATGGGTTGGACTACCAAATTGTGGCCCTTTTTCCCTCCGATTAATTCCAATTTGAGTTACTGTGCATTAGGGATGGGCCGAACACCCCCCTGTTCAGTTCACAGCAGAACTCCTGAACAGGGGAAATGTTCTAACCCGAACGACGAACCCCATTAATATCTATAGGAGCCGACCAGGAAAAAGCAAAAGTGCCCATTTTGAAGGCTTATATGCAAGTAATTGGCCATAAAGGGGGAATGGGGGTCTTTTTTAAAAAAAATAAAAAAATAGTGTCCCTTGATGTAAATCTATCGTCAATCATGCCACCCACCTGACCTGAAAAATAAAAAAATTTAAAAACGCTCTCGCCTCCTGGGAAGCCTCCCGCCCTATGCCCGCTCTGCGCTATGACATTTGTTATATAGGCAATGGGAGGGCCACCTGGCTACATCACCAGTGGCACCGCCCCTTCTGACATCACGTGATTTCACATGACATCAGAAGGGGGGCAGTGCCACAGGGTGACGGACCTGATCTGGTATGAATTTAAAAAAATTTTTTTTTTAATTTTGGCGTAGGATTCCCCTCCAAATCCATACCAGACCAGAAAGGCCCCCACCCTGTTTCTTTTTCTTTGTTTTTTTTCTCAGCACTTCTTTTTTTATTTTTTATTGTTCAGCTGTCAGTGGGGAGGGAAACCCATTAACAACTGATGACTCATCGGTTGTTGAAAATGCTTTGCCCAATCAGGGCGCAGATTGCATTCTGCAGCGCTCAGTGCATTGCAGGGTGTTTGTCGATGACTCATCGGTTGTTGAAAATGCCGCAGCTGGCTTCCTGACCCCGCACCTTACCAACCAGCTTACACTGCACCCTGATTGGGCAAAGCTTTGCAGCGCTTAGTGCATTGCAGGGTGCAGGGTGTTCGTCGGGGCGCACAACCAGCAAACACCCTGCAAATTCGGGTGTTTGGTGAACGGCCAAACAGGCAAATGTTCGGCCTTAACTTATGCTCAGGCCGAACCGCAGTAACTCAAATAAAACTGATACTCTAATCCCAGAACAAGGACCTAGACACAGCATTGGCAGGACTAAGGTCCAAGATATAAGCCTGTCCCGGCAAATCCAATACAGTTGACATTTATGGTATATGATTTGCAAAAACAGCCAGACAGAATTTCAAATCATTGATAAAACCAATGATTTGATGAAAAAGAGTGAATGTTCTAAATGCTGGAGATTAAACCATTGTGCATATTATACATTATTTATGAATCCTGGATTTACCCAGTGGCGGAGCTAGACTTTTAAAACAGGGGTGGCGAGGTATTATTTTGGGGGGTCAATATACAAAGTGTTCAATGTTTTATAGCAGAAAGTAAGAAGGATTTGTCGCTAATTTTATGTTTATAGCGCAAAATATAAAAACTGCAGAGGTGATCAAATACCACCAAAAGAAATCTCTATTAGTGGGAAAAAAATACATCAGTTGTATTTGGGTACAGCGTCGCACAACCTCACAATTGTCAGTTAAATGCAGTGCCGTATTGCAGAAAATGGTCTGGTCATTAAGGGGGAGCTGAAGTAGTTAATGGGGCAGTTTTTTACGATAATTTTGCCCATTTAAGACTTTTTTTCTGAGCGGTCAGGGGATGGTAAAAACAGGCAACTCGAAGTCTAGATCACAACTGGAACCCCTCTACATGTGCCACAGCAGCGATGGTTTATGTTAAGCCTATGTGAAATTTGGCTATCCAGGTCAATGGGGCCATGCCACAACCATAAGCCAAACACTTGGCTTGCTGTTGTGGCTTATTAGCCCCATAAAAAATCTGCCACTCTGCTAAAAAAAAAAAAAAAAAAAGCAGGATTTAGGAGAATTATTATAAATAATTTTGCCCCCTTTAATAAATCATTGTAATGCCACCCATATTCCTGTCCTTTTAAACAGGGTGACTGACAGTAAGCTGACACTAATGCTGCACAGGTGATAGGGTAATTTCACCCTGGTAAAAGGGCGAGAATATGGGTGACATTACAATGACTTATTAAAGGGGGAAACATTTTTGGTAAGGAGCATAGACTGTACAGGAACAGGCGCTTCTTCTACTTGGGCAAAACCGTCCCTCACCTCAGTCACTGCAGGCTGCCCAGGAACTCCTTTCAGAGCTGATCCATCCCACACCAAGGCAGGAAGACCGCGGGAATCGGGATGAAGATTTAAGGCATGTGATTGACAGACAGCGCTTCCGATGCACCCATTGGCTGTGTAAGTAGCAGGAGGCGGTGCAGCCTGCAAGATTTAGGCTGCACCGACTCCTGCTGTCTCCCCAGCCAATGGGTATTTGAGGTTCTCTCCTTAGTCCCTCCCTCATGACATCACCCAGAATTGGGAGGACACAAAGTAAGATACAGAACGATTGTGCGGTCTTCCTGTCTTGGTGTGGGATGGATCGGCGCTCCCCTGTGGTTACTCCGCTCCTCCTCCCTCCCTCTGCCTACCAGCTCTCCATCCACCTCCCTCCGCAGCTCTTGTACAAGGCCTCGATGGTAAGGTTTGTCTTTTTGCTGATGACACAAAGATATGTAACAGAGTTGATGTTCCTGGAGGGAAACGCCAAATGGAAAAGGATTTAGGAAAACTAGAAGAATGGTCAGAACTCTGGCAACTGAAATTTAATGTGGATAAGTGCTAGATAATGCACCTGGGGCGTAAAAACCCAAGGGCAGAATATAGAATATTTGACACAGTCCTGACCTCAGTATCTGAGGAAAGGGATTTAGGAGTAATTATTTCAGAAGACTTAAAGGTGGAAAGACAATGTAATAGAGCAGCACGAAATGCCAGCAGAATGCTTGGATGTATAGGGAGAGGTATAAGCAGTAGAAAGAGAGAAGTGCTTATGCCGCTGTACAGAACACTGGTGAGACCTCACTTGGAGTATTGTGCGCAGTACTGGAGGCCATATCTCCAGAAGGATATAGATACTCTAGAGAGAGTTCAGAGAAGAGCTACTAAACTAGTTAAGGTTAAAGGACCTTAACATGTATAGCTTGGAAGAAAGAAGAGACAGAGGGGATATGATAGAAACTTTTAAATACATAAAGGGAATCCACTCGGTAAAGGAGGAGAGCATATTTAAAAGAAGAAAAACTACCACAAGAGCACACAGTTTTAAATTAGAGGGGCAAAGGTTTAAAAGTAATATGAGGAAGTATTACTTTACTGAGAGAGTAGTGGATGCATGGAATAACCTTCCTGCAGAAGTGGTAGCTGCAAATACAGTGAAGGAGTTTAAGCATGCATGGGATAGGCATAAGGCTATCCTTCATATAAGATAGGGCCAGGGACTATTCATAGGATTCAGATATATTGGGCAGACTAGATGGGCCAAATGGTTCTTATCTGCCGACACATTCTATGTTTCTGTTTCGTACGGCGATCCCCTGTGATTCCTTCGCTGCCATGCCCCCACCCAGGATCGGGGTGGCAACAGGGGTGGCAAGGACTTTGTCTGGGGTGGCAATTGCCACCCCAGCTAACCCATTGGATTTACCACTGAAAAAGGAAATCCAGATGTTGGATGAACGGCGGTAAATGCGGCTCGATCTGGCGGGCATGTGGTTGGCAAAGTGTTTTATAAATTGCATAGTACAGGGAAAGTTTCTATAGAACCTTGGGAGCCTGGTTTATTCCTGACATGCTGAGGGTTAGATGTGGCCACAAACAGGAGGGAGAATTCAAATTTACACACACGCTTCTGGCAGTTAGAGACCAATATAAGTAATGTAACTACATTTTGTTTCCTGCAAAGGATTGCAGTTTTTCTAAGCCGTTAATAAAGATGTTATGTCTATTAACATACAAATTGTGCTTAATAGACTTCCCACACGCTGAATTCTAGGTGGAGCGCCCCATCCTAACCCCCAGGGCAGTATTACTATACTCACATCTAATAATTGCGATCTTATGTTTATGTTTAATCCTCTACTGACACATACTGTTTGCTACTAATTACAATGCTTCATGGACAAAATGATTCTGTAATCTTTTCTTAAAGTTGAACTTTAATCTGAAAATACACTATAATGTCAAAAGTATTGGGACACCTACCTATTCACGCACATGAACTTTAAAGCGGTAGTATACTCTTAAAAAAAAAAAAAAAAACTGCAAGACAAAGGCATAATGAGCTAGTATGCATTGCATACTAGCTCATTATGAAATACTTACCTTAAAACGAAGCCCCGACACGGACCCCCGGACACCGCTGTGGGAGCGGACATGATCCCTCGGCGTCTCTCCCGGGTTCGGCGGCTCCGGCGCTATGAGTGGCCGGAGCCGCGATGACGTCACCCCGCGCAGGCGCGCGTGGTTTTAACTTTCCAGCAACTTCCCGGCAAGGAACTCTGAAGGTACGCCTAGCTATCGGCTTCGGCTTGCGCTGAACACACACGGTCACAAGCGGCCACATTAGGGCTGCATTCGGGAGGACCAAACCCCGGTTTTACTCATTAGATCTGTTGCTGTTTTTTGCTTTTTTGCACATATTTTGTATAATCTTTTGCCCCATTGGGAATAAATATATCTGAAGATATCACACTATCTGGAGCTCCTTTTTTTCCATATTCCTTTTTTGGCACGAGGGGAGAGGAGACAGAGGGGGATCCCACCATCTCATTCACCTGGAGCAAGCCATAAGGAGAGGCCATCTTTAGCCTGGGCGGCTATACAAGCTCGATTGGTCGTGGTGCTATAAGGCACACATGACCCCCAACATCTGGTAAGTGATTGAATCTTACCTCTGTCATGACCATATTTTAAATGTAAGGATTATCACTGATTGGATTGAGTAATCATTGCGCTGAGCATTTGCACCTTTTCGTTTGGAAGTTTTGCACAAAGGACTCACTTTATTTTGCATAATAATTGCACTTTTTTGCTTGGAAGTTTGCACAAAGGACTTATTTTATATTGCATATTTATTGGACTTTTTACCTTGGACATTTTATATGAAATACGATTAGACTATTTTCACATATATTGGTCACTATTAATTTATTTATTCACTTTAATATATATTGTAATTATTTTAAAGCAAGCGCTATAGGTAGTCATCTAGACTACTTACCTGTAAACAGATATAACAAAACTCGCATAATTCCTGCTAAATCTAAAAAAAAAAGTAAGTTAAATAAAAAAGAAGATGAGATGAGAAAAATATACAGGCTGGGCAGTTGGAGCTAAGTGATCAGAGAGACAGAGAGAGAGAAACAAAGTTACAAATAAACTCCTGAGCAGAGATAAGTGCTGGGGGGGGGGGGGGGGGCCCACACAAGGGAGGGGGATCAGTGAGGGACGACTGTCTCTTTCTCAGCAGATAAAAGCTGAGAGCAGGGAGAGGGACAGATCAGATTCAGGTGCTGGAGGAAGATTTCTGTATTTGTTGTCCATCACTAATCCCCCTCTCTGTGTGCTCGGCCCCCTACAAGAGGGCTGGTGGTCCCCCCTTATCAGCGGCCCTGTTTGGTGATAATACCAGTGCTAAGAATGCAGGTGCATCTACATCTAACACATGTCTGGTTGGTGACTTTATGCCAAAAAACACACTGGACCTTCCTTAAAACCGATGACTAGCTCTTTGCCCTATGCCTGTCGTTTCACTTCCAGCGTTCAGTTCCTCTTTAAGGTTTAACACTTAGATTAAAATGGAACTTTTTAGGGTTTAGTGTTAGATGTTCCAACAGGGAGGAAGCCTGGGTAAATGTTGGGGGGTACAATAGAGTTTGGGTACTTTGAAAGAAATGCACATTAAGGTGCGGGATTCACACGTCTTCTCTGCACTGATGGCTCTATGCCTACAACTGTCAGCTGAGCTTTAAGTGACTAATGTACTGTACTTATTTATTCATGTTCTAATGCTTGTTAGACATCTACAAACATTTAGTAACTATTTCCCAAGCATTCACATTAAGCCAGGTGCTCAGAAATCTTGCCAGTTTTGGCCAATTACACTTCATCTTCTGAGGGAGAAGGACTGAGGGAGGCAGGGATAGTACATCATCATCTGGTAAGGTGCTGGTGCAAGATAGGCCTCACATCTGGGAGCTTGTTGGCTGAAGCCTCCCTGGGGATGGATGGGACAGTATCTGGCTGTCATCACTGAAACGATGTATCATGAGAGGCATCGCCAGCAGAGGGAAGGAGGTCCTGATTCCTCCATATAGATCTTTATACCACTAGAGGGATCACCAGCAGAGGGAAGGAGGTCCTGATTCCTCCATATAGATCTTTATACCACTAGAGGGATCACCAGCAGGAGAAAGGAGGTCCTGATTCCTCTATATAGATCTTTATACCACTAGAGGGATCACCAGCAGGAGAAAGGAGGTCCTGATTCCTCTATATAGATCTTTATACCACTAGAGGGATCACCAGCAGAGGGAAGGAGGTCCTGATTCCTCTATATAGATCTTTATACCACTAGAGGGATCACCAGCAGAGGGAAGGAGGTCCTGATTCCTCCATATAGATCTTTATACCACTAGAGGGATCACCAGCAGAGGGAAGGAGGTCCTGATTCCTCCATATAGATCTTTATACCACTAGAGGGATCACCAGCAGAGGGAAGGAGGTCCTGATTCCTCCATATAGATCTTTATACCACTAGAGGGATCACCAGCAGGAGAAAGGAGGTCCTGATTCCTCTATATAGATCTTTATACCACTAGAGGGATCACCAGCAGAGGGAAGGAGGTCCTGATTCCTCCATATAGATCTTTATACCACTAGAGGGATCACCAGCAGAGGGAAGGAGGTCCTGATTCCTCCATATAGATCTTTAGTAATCACTAGAGGGATCACCAGCAGGAGGAAGGAGGTTCTGCTTCCACTATATAGATCTTTAGTAATCACTAGAGGGATTACCAGCAGGAGGAAGGAGGTCCCGCTTCCTATATATAGATCTTTATACCACTAGAGGGATCACCAGCAGAGGGAAGGAGGTCCTGATTCCTCCATATAGATCTTTATACCACTAGAGGGATCACCAGCAGAGGGAAGGAGGTCCTGATTCCTCCATATAGATCTTTAGTTATCACTAGAGGGATCACCAGCAGAGGGAAGGAGGTCCTGATTCCTCTATATAGATCTTTAGTTATCACTAGAGGGATCACCAGCATGAGGAAGGAGGCCTTAATCAGATTCATACCTGCTCCGGTCAATGGCATCCAAAGAATAAAATGTGGAATCCAACTGATTGTTGGAGGCCCTACAGTCACTTCTTCTGAAATGCACTTTTAGTTAATTAGAGCCACTATGGATGTAGTTATTGGTCCCCCCTCCCCACCCTGGTCTCTCCTGATGCTCTATTAGTGTTAAATTATATGTGGCACAGAGCAGACTTCGCCGCCATCGATTGTTTCGTCCTGTGTAGCGAGCAGGCATGGAGGCAGTGAGGCGCAGTGATTATCGATCTGACAGCGAGGAAATAATTGCTCCGTCCTGTGAATTCAGTTGTCATAGCGATGCTGCTACTGTAAATAATAAACATCTCATGACTAATAGTCTACTTTTATGCCGAACGGTGCGCCCCCACAAGTGACAAAGCAAATTTTTACCCCTCTGTCATTAGCACAGAGTTGGAGTATGTCACCGAAAGCAGAGGGGCCAATGACACCTCTGATATGTCACACCACACTGACAAATATATATATACTATATTGTCAAAAGTATTGGGACGCCTGCCTTTACACGCACATGATAATGGCATCCCAGTCTTAGTCCGTAGGGTTCAATAATGAGTTGGCCCACCCTTTGCAGCTATAACAGCTTCAACTCTTCTAGGAAGGCTGTCCACAATGTTTAGGAGTGTGTCTATGGGAATGTTTGACCATTCTTCCAGAAGTGCATTTGTGAGGTCAGGCACTGATGTGGATGAGAAGGCTTGGCTCACAAACTCTGCTCTAATTCATCCCAAAGATGTTCTACTGGGTTGAGGTCAGGACTCTGTGCAGGCCAGTCAAGTTCCTCCACCCTAAACTCGCTCATCCATGTCTTTATGGACCTTGCTTTGTGCACTAATGCACAGTCATGTTGGAAAAGAAAGGGGCCATCCTCAAACTGTTCCCACAAAGTTGGAAGCATGAAATTTTCCAAAATGTCTTGGTATGCTGACGCCTTAAGAGTTCCCTTCACTGGAAGTCCTTGAGGACTACTGGATATTACACTTCCGGGTCCCCCTGGGCTACCGTTAGCAACACTGGCATTAACAACTTAACACTTTAATTCTTGGCTCAGTCAATGATAAGTCCAGGGATATGTAGTTATTTTTGGTGTTTTATTTTAAATAGGGATGAGAGAAGGGAATAGTGGGATACTCCAAATTAACTATTTAAAAGATGGAGGACTTCTAATTCTCGATACAGCCAGGCTGTTGATTCACCCTGCCACTTAGGTGAATTTGGGGTTAAGTCTCTATCCAGATGACTTGATGAACTAAATTCTCTTCAGGACACTTTCCCAGCATCCTCTCTCTCGATCACTGACACCCGTCCTCTGACTATCCTACTCCGGGGTGGCCCCCCTCAGGTCAGGCCCCTTGACACGATCCCCTGTACTTACATAGTTACATAGTTAGTGAGGTTGAAAAAAGACATCAGTCCATCCAGTTCAACCTATGATGTGTGTGTGTGTTTGCTTTTAACCGTACATTGTATACCCATGTATGTTGTGATCTCTAAGGTACCCATCTAATAGTTTTTTGAAACTATCAATGCTCCCTGCTGATACTACTGCTTGTGGAAGAGAATTCCACATCCTTACTGCCATTACAGTAAAGAACCCCTTACGCATTTTAAGGTTAAACCGCCTTTCCTCTAGTTTTAGTGAGTGGCCACGTGTCTTATTGTATTCCCTTACTCTGAATAGTTTGTTCATTATGCTAGGGTCGCCAGTACAGTATTTGTACATTGATATCATATCCCCCCTCAATCGTCTCTTCTCCAGAGAGAATAAGTTCAGTGCTTGTAGTCTTTCCTCATAGCTGATGTCCTCCATTCCCCTAATTATTTTTGTTGCCCTTCTCTGGACTCTTTCCAGTTCCAGCACATCCTTCCTGAGGACCGGTGCCCAGAACTGGACAGCATACTCCAGATGTGTCCGGACCAGAGTCTTGTAGAGTGGGAGAATAATCTCTTTATTTCTGGAGTGAATCCCCTTTTTTATACATCCCAGTATTCTGTTGGCTTTGCTTGCAGCTGCTTGGCATTGCATGCCACTGCCAAGCCTGTTGTCTACCAGTACCCCCAAGTCTTTTTCCATCCTAGACTCCCCCAGAGGTTCCCCCCCCTAGTGAGTAGCTTGCTTTCTGGTTTCTGGCCCCCAAGTACATTACTTTACATTTTTCAACATTAAACCTCATCTGCCATGTAGTTGCCCACCCCGTTATTTTGTTCAGGTCCGCTTGTAAGGTTTCCGCATCCTGCATAGAAGATATTGGCATGCCTAGTTTAGTATCATCCGCAAATACTGAGATTGTACTAGATATCCCCTCCTCAAGATCATTTATGAATCAATTAAACAGGATTGGTCCCAGGACAGAACCCTGGGGGACCCCACTTTCCACACCGGCCCAATCCGAGTACTCCCCATTAATCACCACCCTCTGTACTCTCCCCTGGAGCCAGTTCTCTATCCAGGTACTCACCTTATGGTCCATACCTACCTTCCTTAGTTTGTACAGTAAGCGTTTGTGGGGAACGGTGTCAAAGGCCTTTGCAAAGTCCAGATACACCACATCCACAGGCTTTCCTTTATCTAGGTGGCAGCTCACTTCATCGTTGAAGGTAAGTAGATTGGTTTGGCAAGAACGATTTTTCATAAATCCATGCTGATTACTACTAATAATACTGTTTTCATTACTAAAGTCTTGTATGTGGTCCCTTAACATCCCCTCCAAAATTTTGCAGACTACAGATGTTAGGCTGACCGGCCTATAGTTACCCGGGATACACCTCGGCCCCTTTTTAAATATTGGTACTACGTTGGCCTTTTTCCAATCGGCTGGCACCATACCCATCTGTAAACTATCCTTAAAGATCAAGAATAATGGTCTGGCAATCACCTGGCTGAGCTCTTTAAGAACCCTCGGGTGCAAGCCATCCGGTCCCGGTGATTTATTTATGTTAAGTTTCTCAAGTTTAGTTCTAAGTCTATTTTCTGTTAGCCATGGCGGCACTTCCTGAGGTACTCACAATACTGTTTTTCTAGGGTCTCCAGTGTCTCACCCTCAGTCAGCTTTCCTGGACCTCTGGGTTCAGCTCCATTCCTCTGGCCCTCAGGACGACCTCCTGATGCCACATGCCACTGCTACAGAGGAGGAGGCAGCCGCCACCCTCCCTCCGGGCCTCTGGGCTCCAGCTAAAGACCAGCACATGTGCTCCTGGCTTTTATACAGTATCCTAGAATGGACCAGGACAGCCAGTCTCCGCCAATCACCAGGACTGTATCATAGCCTATGTACCCATTGGTCAGGTTTCCTACAACATGTCTCCCTTTTGGACCAGTGTGAAACACACTCTAGACCCAATGGATCGCATACTGAGTACACTGAGCAGACCTAACTCAGATCCTGCTCTCTGCTAGACAGAAAGCAATATAGATTTGCCTGCTGCTCCTCTGGTAGGCAGACAGAGCCAAAAACTATACTCTCCTATTAGCACATACCTAGGAGGGTGCTACATTGATATACAAACAGAAAGTTTACAAGGATAGACAGCACCAAAGTAAATCAATTCAAACGTCCATGTTAAATGGGCACAGATTGACTAAAAAAAAAAAAAATTACAGGGGTCAGACATGAGCAGTTTGTTTCATTCCCAATCTAAATTCGGACTAATTTTTCAATATTCGGATGTATCCGAATTTCCAAATTACAATAGTAAAGAATTCTAACCAATCCAAAGCAATGAAACAAAATTTGAATTTGAATAGTTTTCTAATCAAATTTGAAATTTTTTTCAAATCGAGTTCAAATCAAGTTTAGATTTCAGAAGAGAAAAAAAAAGAATAGAAAATAAAGTAATATATTAGAAAAGAATAGATTACAATAGAAAATAATAGAATAGAAAATAAAAGAATAGAAAAAATAGAATAGATAATAAAATAAAAGAATAGAATAGAGTAAAACAGAACAAAATAGAATACAAAATAAAAGAACAGAATAACATAGAACAGACAATAAAGGAATAGAATGATATATATATATATATATATATATATATATATATATATATATATATATATATATATATATATATATATATATATATAAGAATAGAATAAAATATAAAGAATATAACCATCTTCTGAAATTCGAATTTCAAATAGAATAAAGTTGAATTCAAATTGAACAGAAAATAACAGAATAGGAAAAAAAAAAAAAACAATAGAAAAAAAATAGAATAAAAAAGAAAGAATATAACCCTCATCCGAAATCGATTTTCGAATAGAATAAATAAAAAATTGGTCAGATTAGAGAAGAAAAGATTAGAATAGAAAATACATTAAAAAAAAAGAAAAAAGAATAAAATAGAAAGAATATAACCATCCTCTGAATTTTGAATAGAATAAATTTGAATTTGAATAGAATAGAATAGAATAGAAAAGAATAGAATAGACTAGAAAAGAATAAAACATGAGATAACAGAAAAGAATAGAATAGAATACAAAGAATATAACAAAATAACCACCTTCCGAAATTCAGATTTTAAATAGGATAAATTTGAATTAGAATAGAGTTGAAAATAATAAAATATAACAGAAAAGAACAGAATAGAAAATAAAAAGAGTAGAATAGAAAAAATGGAATAGAACAAATATAACCATCGTCCAAAATTTGAATTTTCGAAAGGAATAAACAAAATGAATTCCGAAAAACCAATTTAACAAGATTAACTAATCAAATTTATGTAAATAACGAATTGAATTGAAAACTAAACTTATTTTTTGTTCTGCACATGTCTTACAGGGGTTATAGTCTTCCCTTTCTCTATGCAAAATGATAAAAAAATGTTTTTCCTTTAGTTTTACCTTAACCCTTGGAGTGCGGGTACAGCCCCACCGCAAGGGAGGACTTTTACTTTTCGCAGAATTGGGAATTAGGCTTTAACACAGATTGATAAGATTATTTCTATGAGTTCTACACATTTGTACAGTGTCTTAGAAACTGGATTCCCTTTAAACATATCGTTCAGAATCCCACCGTAGCAGATAATGATCCATCCTAGTGGCAGCTGTTACGTCTTCTCATAACAGACGCAGTTCACGTTTGTCTATCGGACGCAGTTAATGAGGCTGAGTCTGACGAGGGTCCTGGGTGTCTGAAAATTTCATTGATTAAATGTACACAGTAAAAGGATGGGATGGATACAGTTTCGGTTCGGAGGGGAGCAATAAGCCGTGACACATAACGATGTGCCGAAATAATGGGACTGATCGCTTTATTCCTCATTATCCAGACCACGTTTATTGAATGATGCCTTCTGCCAGACACATGGCTGCCTGCTAATGTCACCTTGAGTCCGTGACAGACACATTACAGCAAAGGAGGAAGATGAGGGGTGCACATCAAAGGACATCTCCAGACACTGGGGAACTACAAATCTCAGCACACTGCGAATACTACATTTATCTGGCTTGAAAAAAATAAAATAAATAATTTAATTTGTAAACCTTGACCTTAGTAAGTAAAAAAAATATATATAAAACTCTATACGTTCCCCTAGTGTTTGGTGCGCATTTCCCAACTGCGTTCAAAATGCACTGCACTTGCAATCTGCATCAGGTGTCAATGAAAAGTTAACCACATCCCAAACACTGGTTGCAAACGCAGTGCGTTTACCTACAGAAGTACCAGGCAGTCCGGTTGCGGTGCTTTTCTTTAAAGTAATTCATGCAGTACTTTTGGTGCAGTGCAGTTAAGTGCGATTTCAGCCTATTCCAATGCATGGGCCAAAAATGCATTGCACTCAAATCGCACAGGAAAGGGAGGGCTTCCCTGTGTGATCCCAAAGTAGTGGTTGTTAACTCTTCAAATATAGGGGGCCTCCACTATGGCCCCTGACAGCTCCAAAGGGCCCCACATAATACCAAGTATTTAAAAGAAGGTTGTCAGAGACGTCATATTAAAAGAGGGCAGTCAGACTGGACATGAACACGTGTTGTTGGAGACTGAAGACACACTGTAGGAGATAATCAGAGATTGTGGACATGAACACGTGTTGTTGGAGACTGAAGACACACTGTAGCAGAAAATCAGAGATTGTGGACATGAACACGTGTGGTCACAGACTGAAGACACACTGTAGGAGACAGTCAAAGATTGTGGACATGAACACGTGTGGTCATAGACTAAAGACACTCTGTAGGAGACAGTCAGAGATTGTGGACATGAACACGTGTGGTTGGAGACTGAAGACACACTGTAGGAGAAAATCAGAGATTGTGGACATGAACACGTGTGGTCACAGACTGAAGACACACTGTAGGAGACAGTCAAAGATTTTGGACATGAACACGTGTGGTCACAGACTAAAGACACACTGTAGGAGACAGTCAGAGATTGTGGACATGAACACATGTGGTTGGAGACTGAAGACACACTGTAGGAGAAAATCTGAGATTGTGGACATGAACACGTGTGGTCAGAGACTGAAGACACACTGTAGGAGACAGTCAGAGATTGTGGACATGAACACATGTGGTTGGAGACTGAAGACACACTGTAGGAGAAAATCTGAGATTGTGGACATTAACACGTATGGTCAGAGACTGAAGACACACTGTAGGAGACAGTCAGAGATTGTGGACATGAGCACGTGTGGTTGGAGACTGAAGACACACTGTAGGAGACAGTCAGAGATTGTGGACATGAACACATGTGGTTGGAGACTGAAGACACACTGTAGGAGAAAATCAGAGATTGTGGACATGAACACGTGTGGTCACAGACTGAAGACACACTGTAGGAGATAGAGATTGTGGACATGAACACATGTGGTTGGAGACTGAAGATACACTGTAGGAGACAGAGATTGTGGACATGAACACGTCTGGTCACAGACTGAAGACACACTGTAGGAGACAGAGATTGTGGACATGAACACGTATGGTCAGAGACTGAAGACACTCTGTAGGAGACAGTCAGAGATTGTGGACATGAACACGTGTGGTTGGAGATTGAAGACACACTGTAGGAGACAGTCAGAGATTGTGCATATGGGGGGGGGGGTGCTTTAGGGAAGGTGGTACCCCATACTCATTTACATAGGGGGGCCGGGATCTGGGGGCCCCCTTGTTAAAAGGGGCTTCCAGATTCCGATAAAGCTTCTGGAAAGCCTGCTGACAGCTAATGACTCATCAGTTGTTAAGGACGCGGCGGCCGTCCGCTCCTTAACACCAGCTAGTGACAAGCTTTGACTACTAAAATACAGCATGACTTCATAAAATACAGTGCCTTGCGAAAGTATTCGGCCCCCTTGAACTTTGCGACCTTTTGCCACATTTCAGGCTTCAAACATAAAGATATAAAACTGTCATTTTTTGTGAAGAATCAACAACAAGCGGGACACAATCATGAAGTGGAACGAAATTTATTGGATATTTCAAACTTTTTTAACAAATAGAAAACGGAAAAATTGGGCGTGCAAAATTATTCAGCCCCCTAAGTTAATACTTTGTAGCGCCACCTTTTGCTGCGATTACAGCTGTAAGTTGCTTGGGGTATGTCTCTATCAGTTTTGCACATCGAGAGACTGAAATTTTTGCCCATTCTCCTTGCAAAACAGCTCAAGCTCAGTGAGGTTGGATGGAGAGCGTTTGTGAACAGCAGTTTTCAGTTCTTTCCACAGATTCTCGATTGGATTCAGGTCTGGACTTTGACTTGGCCATTCTAACACCTGGATATGTTTATTTGTGAACCATTCCATTGTAGATTTTGCTTTATGTTTTGGATCATTGTCTTGTTGGAAGACAAATCTCCGTCCCAGTCTCAGGTCTTTTGCAGACTCCATCAGGTTTTCTTCCAGAATGGTCCTGTATTTGGCTCCATCCATCTTCCCATCAATTTTAACCATCTTCCCTGTCCCTGCTGAAGAAAAGCAGGCCCAAACCATGATGCTGCCACCACCATGTTTGACAGTGGGGATGGTGTGTTCAGGGTGATGAGCTGTGTTGCTTTTACGCCAAACATAATGTTTTGCATTGTTGCCAAAAAGTTCGATTTTGGTTTCATCTGACCAGAGCACCTTCTTCCACATGTTTGGTGTGTCTCCCAGGTGGCTTGTGGCAAATGTTAAACGACACTTTTTCTGGATATCTTTAAGAAATGGCTTTCTTCTTGCCACTCTTCCATAAATGCCAGATTTGTTCAGTATACGACTGATTGTTGTCCTATGGACAGAGTCTCCCACCTCAGCTGTAGATCTCTACAGTTCATCCAGAGTGATCATGGGCCTCTTGGCTGCATCTCTGATCAGTCTTCTCCTTGTATGAGCTGAAAGTTTAGAGGGACGGCCAGGTCTTCGTAGATTTGCAGTGGTCTGATACTCCTTCCATTTCAATATTATCGCTTGCACAGTGCTCCTTGGGATGTTTAAAGCTTGGGAAATCTTTTTGTATCCAAATCCGGCTTTAAACTTCTCCACTCCAGTATCTTGGACCTGCCTGGTGTGTTCCTTGTTCTTCATGATGCTCTCTGCGCTTTAAACGGACCTCTGAGACTATCACAGTGCAGGTGCATTTATACGGAGGCTTGATTACACACAGGTGGATTCTATTTATCATCATTAGTCATTTAGGTCAACATTGGATCATTCAGAGATCCTCACTGAACTTCTGGAGAGAGTTTGCTGCACTGAAAGTAAAGGGGCTGAATAATTTTGCACGCCCAATTTTTCAGTTTTTTATTTGTTAACAAAGTTTGAAATATCCAATAAATTTCGTTCCACTTCATGATTGTGTCCCACTTGTTGTTGATTCTTCACAAAAAATTACAGTTTTATATCTTTATGTTTGAAGCCTGAAATGTGGCAAAAGGTCGCAAAGTTCAAGGGGGCCGAATACTTTCGCAAGGCACTGTAACTCATGCGGAGTTTTGGCAGAGTTTTTCAGTACATACTAAAAATGTTTGGTATTTCACCACATACTCAGATGCAGCTTTCTGAATGGACCTCATAGTGTTTTAGGATGTATAAAATTAGCAAAGTGTGCGCAATTGTTTCTGGCTACCTCTATGGGTACAAATAACAAATAATATGCAGATATGTGGCATTGCTGTAATGGTCATGAGCAAGAAAATGTATTTTGGGTTGTTCTTTGATGGCAGGTTATAGTAATGGCTAGAAATATACATCTAAATTCAAAATAAAGACTCCTACAGTAACAAATATGATAATGAAACCAAACACCAAAACTCTAATGAAAAATCAACATCAGTGAAAGTCCAAATAGTGAATATCCAACCATAGGATTATCAAATTGGGTTGGAAATGTGAAGAAATGAGCATTCCACCACCAAATGCCGTATCCACCACCACTCAAATAACCTGCTTACCAGAGAAAAAGGACCACAAAGGTCGACAACGCTGGGGATATAATGCAATATGCTGTAGTATCTTATGGCACAAACGGATCCCTCCTCCGTGATTCTCCAAGTGGTGGGCAGGTTGTCAAAGGGTAATGATCCCCAAAAAAATATAACAAGAAATGCGCCATAGTTTAACAACGTATGATAGTTTATTGAGAAAAGAAATACGTTGCACTTACAAAACAATAGTAGTCACAGGCATAAGAACAAGCCAGCCGGCTGAAAACACAACGCCTATCCTTCCGGGATCTCTCACACACGGTGACGTCAGCACGTTGCTCTAGATAACACCCATAAGTGATACTGAGCCTCCATGAGTGAAAAACTCAAATCCAATGAATGAAAGGGGCGGGCGAACGACAATTAAGCCGAGGAAGAAAGGGCTAAACCAGGGATGTAAAACTCAATTTCATCACAGGCCACTTTAGCAGTATGGTTAACCTCAAAGGGTCGGTTGTATCTGGGGTGCACCATGTACTGAGTTCAGGGTTCAGGATTACGCAAGTACAGAGTGCAAAGCTCAGGAGTGCGCAACGTACAGAGTGCAGAGTTCAGGAGTGTGTTACGTACAGAGTACATGGTTCAGAAGTGTGTTACATACAGAGTACATGGTTCAGAAGTGTGTTACATACAGAGTACAGGGTTCAGGAGTGTGTTATGTACAGAGTACATGGTTCAGAAGTGTGTTACATACAGAGTACAGGGTTCAAGAGTGTGTTATGCACAGAGTATAGGGTTCAGGAGTGTGTTACCTAGAGTACAGGGTTCAGGAGTGAGTTCCATATAGAGTGCAGAGTTTAGGGGTGCGCTATGTACAGACTACAGAGTTCAGGAGTGTGTTATGTACAGAGTACAATGATCAGGAGTGTGTTACATAGAGTATAGGGTTCAGGAGTGAGTTCCATACAGAGTGCAGAGTTCAGGGGTGCGCTATGTACAGAGTAAAGAGTTCAGGAGTGTGTTATGTACAGAGTACAAGAATCAGGAGTGTGTTACGTAGAGTACAGGGTTCAAGGAGTGAGTTACGTACAGAGTGCAGAGTTCAGGGGTGCGTTATGTACAGAGTGCAGAGTTCGTGAGTGTGCTGTGTACACAGTGTAGAGTTCAGGATTGTGCTACGTACACAGTGCAGAGTCCAGAAGTGAGTTATGTACAGAGTACAGGGTTCAGGATTAGGCAAGTACAGAATTCATAGTTCAGGAGTGGGTTACATACAGAGTGCAGGGTTCAGGAGTGTGCTATGTACACAATGCAGAGTTCAGGAGTGCGTTATGCACACAGTGCAGAGTTCAGGAATGCGCTACGTACACAACGCAGAGTTCAGGAGTGTGTTACGTACAGAGTACAGGGTTCAGGAGTACGCTACGTACAGAGTGCAGGGTTCAGGTGTGTGCTGCGTACAGAGTGCAGGGTATAGGAGTGCGATTCTTTGCATCTCTCCTACCTGGCCCAGCTCTAGTACCTCCTTGTGTAGGTCTTGCCTCACAGGGAGATCGTTCTCTCTCTCTGGAGATCTGTCCTTGCCCTGCCCCACCATGAGTGTGTGCAGGGATCTGTTACACCCAAGAGCCACTGAGAGCAAAGCTGTCCCTTGTAAGGCCAGAAGGCTTTTGTGTTCACAAGTGACAGTGGGGAGCGGTAGCAGAAGGCGAGAGCTGGAGGTGGCGGAATGGAGTTCCGCAACGTTCTGGCTACAAATCTCGGTGCGAGGGTCACATGACAAAGTCTGGAGGGCCGAATTCAGGCCATGGGCCTTGTGTTTCACATATGTGGGCTAGATGATGCTGGACATCCTCTAGCCAGGAAATGAGGTGGACTGCATCTGGCTTGGTTTAGTTTCTAATGCATGCTGTAAGAAGCCCACAGTGTGCAGATTTCACTATTAAGTGAAATTATAGGATTTTTATTTTAAGCAGCAGACTACAGACCCAACCCCAGGCAATTTATTTTTTGTTTTGGATGGGGAAAGGATAGAACCTTTGTTAGTTTTTTTTTCTGCCTGTGATCCCATTGGGGAGATTTGCCCCTTAACACCTCTATACGAAATAGAGTGGAGGGTTGTCACCAAGACAGGAAGCGACATACTTTTACAGCTTGCCGACCATCCACTGTATTTTTACTGCGGCAGGTCGGCTCTGTCCCGCGAAATGGCGTACCTGTACGTCGCTTCGTGAGACCGCTAGTGGGGGCTCGCACGTGCCGATTGGCCACAGAGACAGAAAACACAGCAGACCGCTGTTCTGTAAGTAATGAACACAGGGATCCTGTGTTCCTCCTATTTAGGAACACAGGTCTCTGTATTCATTCAGCAAGCCCACCCCCACACAGTTAGAAGCACCCCCTAGGGACACATTTAACCCTTTGATTGCCCCTGGTGTTAACACCTTCCCTGCCAGTGTCAGTATTACAGTTCCAATGCATATTTTTAGCACTGATTACTGTAGTAATGTCACTCGTCCCCCCAAAAGTGTAAAAAATTTAATTTAGGTGTCCGATCTGTCTGCCGCAATGTCGCAGTCCCACAAAAAAAAAATCGCTGTTCGCCACCATTACTAGTATAAAAAGAAATAAAAATGACATAAATCTTTCCCCTAGTTTGTAGAAGCGAAAACTTTTGCATAAACGAATCAATATACTCTTATTGGGATTTTTTTTTTTTTTTCACCAGAAATGTGTAGCAGAATACAAATTGGCCTAAAATGATGAAAGAATTAGATTTTTTTATTTTTTTATTGGGAATATTATATAGCAATAAAGTATATATAAATAAAGTTCCAACTGTATACATAAATATATAATTTAAAATAGCAAGATAGCAGCTACACTAAACATATACTGACCATATGTAAAAGACAAATTGATTAAAAGTATGTAGCGCTTATCATAAATAAATTATTATGGACAAATCAATAAAAAGATAGTCCATAAAAAAAGTCCATAGAAAAGAACTTCCGGAGATCCTCGTGGAGAAGTGTGATAAAACCAACACTAAGTGGGAAGGTGCAACAGATCCACCACCAGATTTAAGCCAAAACACGCTTACCAGAATGATGAATGAATACGCATTTAAGTGATAACCAGGGCAAGCTACAGGTAGCAGTCAGAAGATCGCTTTCCCAATCCACTTCTCAAAAGAGTGGGGATCTCATACAGATACGGTCAAAAAATCCGGCCGGAAACCACTCATATGAAAAGAAATAATCCCTCATAGTGCAGCAGTGGCGTAGCGTGGGGGGTGCAGGGGGGGCCGGCCGCACCGGGCGCAACATCTGGGGGGGGCGCATCCACAGTGTCACTCTGTCTGACTCTGACATACACAGTTCATACACTGTCTGCGGCTGCCTCCATCTTTAGGCTGGGAGATGTCCAGCGCGGCTGCCCTATGGCTGAAAATGGCGGGGCGGGGGGGCTGGACAATCAGAAAGCATTGAAAGGGGGCACGCTGGTCATTCTGCATTGAAAGGGGGCACGCTGGCCATTCTGCATTGAAAGGGGGCACGCTAGTCATTCTGCTTTGAAAGGGGGCACGCTGGTCTTTCTGCATTGAAAGGGGGCACGCTGGTCTCTCTGCATTGAAAGGGGGCACGCTGGTCTTTCTGCATTGAAAGGGGGCACGCTGGTCTCTCTGCATTGAAAGGGGGCACGCTGGTCATTCTGCATTGAAAGGGGGCTCGCTGGTCATTCTGCATTGAAAGGGGGCATGCTGGTCTCTCTGCATTGAAAGGGGGCACGCTGGTTATTCTGCATTGAAAGGGGGCACGCTGGTCTCTCTGCATTGAAAGGGGGCACGCTGGTTATTCTGCATTGAAAGGGGGCACGCTGGTCTCTCTGCATTGAAAGGGGGCACGCTGGTCACTCTGCATTGAAAGGGGGCACACTGGTCTCTCTGCATTGAAAGGGGGCACGCTGGTCTTTCTGCATTGAATTGCATCAGTATTTTCATAACAAACAATACATGTGCTTAGGGGTTAAGGGTTTCTTTAACTAATCTAGTGGAAGAGACTTGAGTGCTAAAATACCACGGGTTAGGGGGCGCAAATTACTTGCCTTGCCCCGGGTGCTGACAACCCACGCTACGCCACTGTAGTGCAGTATGTACGTTTCAAAGAGTTTAATGAAATAAAACTCACATTGTAGCCGGTACAAACAGGCATAAAGACCGCCGATCAGCGTGGTTCAGATCCTACCAACAAAATGGCCGCGGTCGTCCTCTACTGCGCATGTGCGTCACAGGTGTCAACCAATGGGGAGCGGCCCAACGCTGAACACTGTCTGTATCTGTATGAGATCCCCCCTCTTTTGAGAAGTGGATTGGGAAAGCGATCTTCTGACTGCTACCTGTAGCTTGCCCTGGTTATCACTTAAATGCGTATTCATTCATCATTCTGGTAAGCGTGTTTTGGCTTAAATCTGGTGGTGGATCTGTTGCACCTTCCCACTTAGTGTTGGTTTTATCACACTTCTCCATGAGGATCTCCGGAAGTTCTTTTCTATGGACTTTTTTTATGGACTATCTTTTTATTGATTTGTCCATAATAATTTATTTATGATAAGCGCTACATACTTTTAATCAATATTATATAGCAGAAAGTAAAAAATATTGTTTTTTTTTTCAGAATTGTCGCTCTTTTTTTATTTATAGCGCAAAAAATAAAAATCGCAGAGGTGATCAAATACCACCAAAAGAAATCTCTATTTGTGGGAAAAAAAGAAAACAAATTTTATTTGGGTACAGCGTCGCACAACCGCGCAATTGTCCGTTAAAATAGTCGCAAAAAATGGCCTGGTCATTAAGGGGGTAAAACCTTCTGGTCCAGAAGTGGTTAATGAAAACCTTGTCAGAAGATATAACATAATAATGTATTTTTGTCTGTGTTCCCGTCGAAGAGATTTCCCATCATTTTCCATCCTGATAAAAAAAAGAAATTGATTTTCTTCATGGTTCTGTGTACAGCGTACACTCGCACCTCCTTTCCCTCTCCTGGCAGGCTGTGGAGATGATTCTAAAAACACATTAACACCCTAAAAACTGTTCATTTGACACGTTTACTGCTACAGCGATTGTTAGACGATTAGGATCTTCCACAATGCATCCTCGGTTATCGCACCTCTGACAGCAGTTTGGCCTCGTGTCCGCGTTGCAGCCCCGTAGAGTGCAGTGATGTGCCTGCAGATCTCAGCCTGGATTGTGTTGTGGAGTTCGGTGGCCTCGCTCCAATCAGATTGGTGGCTGAATAATTTAGTGTGCCTGGCAGCTGCCGGTAGCATAAATCCCAAAGACGGAGCTGACACCGCTCCCCGGTGAAGGACGGCTCCTCTGGAGATGTGATTGTCACACATTGGCAATAAATAATTACCATATAACACAGATCAGTACGTCCAAGGCTTTGTTTCCTGGTGCACAAGCTAGGAAGGTGTCCATGGGGACAACATGGTCTTAGTTTTCAGCATGGTCTATCACAGTCCTTGGATCAGCTATACACCTCCCCTCTATATATATATATATATATATATATATTTATTTATATATCCCCTCTACTAACTGCCAATTTGCAGCAGTCTGAAGATGGACTGAAGCAAGGAATAGAGTCACAAGCTGGCTTATGGAAGAATCTGGATATGCAGTCTCAATTATTGAAAATGTGTAGCCTTATAAAGAATAGATAAGCAATGGATAATAGTGATGCTCAGTGTCTGCCACCCCTCTCTGCCAATCCCTGCACTGGATTCCAATATAAAAATATTAACAACAACATACAAAGTCATTTACAACTTCATCACCAATCTTGTCTCCAAATACTACCCAAACTGTCCTCGCTGCTCCTCCCAAGACCTCCTGCTCTCTAGTCCCCTCCTCCCAAGATTGTCTCCAGGACTTTTTCAGAGCCTCTCCTATCCTCTGGAACTCTCTACCCCAATCTGTCTGGTTGTCTCCTACTCTGGACACCTTTAGGCGATCTCTGAAAACTCATCTCTTCAGGGAAGCTTATCTCACCTCCAACTGAACTTTTAACTTTTCTATTAGCTCATCCCCCACAGTTATTACCTTTTCTACCACTTGCCCAGTCCTATTAGATTGTAAATTCTTATAAGCAGGGCGCTCTTAACCATCTTGTATATTATTGTCATAGGTGTGCAAAGTCTATTGCATTAGGGTGTGCACACTAAATCTCAAACACACATGCATGTATAGTGTGTATACATATACTGCTCAATAAAATTAAAAGAACACTTTGAAAACATATCAGATCTCAATGGGGAAAATATCATGCTGGATATATATACTGATATGGACTGGGTAATGTGTTAGGAACGTAAGAATGCCACATTGTTTGATGGAAAATAAAAATTATCAACCTACAGAGGGCTGAATTTGTGCGGCCACCATTATTTTCCAGCACTGCCTTAACCCTGGGCATGGAGTTCACCAGAGCTTCACAGGTTGCCCTGGAGTTCTCTTCCACTCCTCCATGGTGACATCACAGAGCTCGTGGATGTTAGAGACCTTGCGCTTCTCCACCTTCCATTTGAGGATGCCCCACAGATGCTCATTGGGTTTAGGTCTGGAGACATGCTTGGCCAGTCCATCACCTTTACCCTCAGCTTTTTAGCAAGGCAGTGGTCGTCTTAGAGGTGTGTTTGGGGTTGGTATCATGTTGAAATACTGCCCTGCAGCCCAGTCTCCGAAAGGAGGGGATCATGTATGTGGAGGCTTCAGTATGTCACAGTACATGTTGGGATTCATGGATCCCTCAATGAACGGTGGCTCCCCTTTGTTGGCAGCACTCATGCAGCCCCAGACCATGACACTCCCACCACCATGCTTGACTGTAGGCACATGTCTTTGTACTGCTCACCAGGCTTGACACCATCTGAACCAAATAAGTTTATCTTGGTCTCATCAGACCATAGGACATGGTTCCAGTAATCCATGTCCTTAGTCTGCTTGTCTTCTCCAAACTGTTTGCGGGCTTCCTTGTGCATCATCTTTTGAGGAGGCTTCCTTCTGGGAAGACCAATTTGAGGCAGTGTGCGGTCTACGGTTTGAGCGCTGAAAGGCTGACCCCCCCACCCTTTCAACCTCTGCAGCAATGCTGGCAGCACTAATACGTCTATTTCCCAAAGACAACCTCTGGATATGACGCTGAGCACGTGCACTCAACTTCTTTGGTTGACCATAGAGAGGCCTGTTTTGAGTGGAACCTGTCCTGTTTAACCGCTGTATGGTCTTGGCCACCGTGCTGCAGCTCAGTTTTAGGGTCTTTGCAATCTTCTTATAGCCTAGGCCATCTTTATGTAGAGCAATGCCTAGGCCATCTTTATGTAGAGCAACAATTCTTTTTCTCAGATCCTCAGTGATTTCTTTGCCATGTTGACCAGTATGATAGAGTGAGAGCCTCACACCTGAGACCTTGTAACACTAACGAGTCACATGACACCGGGGAGAGAAAATGGCTAATTGGGCCCAATTTGGACATTTTGACTTAGGGGTGTACTCACTTTTGTTGCCAGTGGTTTAGACATTAGTGGCTGTGTGTTGAGGTATTTTGAGAGGACAGAAAATTATACAAGCTGTACACTCACTACATTACATTCTAGCAAAGTGTCATTTCTTCAGTGTTGCCACATGAAAAGATATAATAAAATATTTACAAAAATGTGAGGGGTGTACTCACTTTTGTGAGATACTGTGTGTGTGTGTGTGTGTATATTTATATACAGTATATATATATATATATATATACACACATACTGTACACTCTTCCTTGCGGCATTCTGCCCTGCCGGTACATTATCTCCTTGCCTGCAGATTCAGAGTGAAGGAGAAATGCTTCCATACTTCTCTAATAGGCAGAGGCACTCAGTGGGGGATCTTTCCCATCTCTCCATCAGCACACAGAGCTATAATGCTAATGCAAACAGGGTGGTTAGAGTGTGACCAGGCACATCCGGCACATCCTGTGCGCACGCCTATGATTACTGTATTGTAATTACTCTGCCTCTCTTTATACTGTAAAGCACTGAACAAAAGCCTGTTTATTAATAATAATGCAATGATTTTTTATTTGCCTTCTTTTTTATTGTTATTCAGTTTGTTTAAGTCTGACTGCCGGTGCACACTATTACGACTTGCCAGGCGACTTGGTCAGCCTGGCCAGTCGCGTACCGTCGGGTCCATTGAGTAGTACAGGACCGGTTCTAATAGGAGCGACAGAAGTCGCTCAGACTTAGAAAAAGGGTCCTGTACTACTTCGGGGCGACCTGGAGGCGACTTGCATAGACATTCATTTTATGAAGTCCGTGCAAGTCGCGCCGAAGTCGCGGTGCACGCGACTTCACAGGTCGCCCCCTAAGTCGGAGCGACCTAATGTGAACGGGGGCTTACTCTTACTCTGAGGCCTCTTTTACGTGGGTGGCTGAGGGAGGTGATAACAACAGGGAGCTGAACCACGGTTTTACTACCCTTGACCCCCCACCTATAGTGTAAAATACAGAGAAGACTAATCACAAGCCACAAGGGTTTCCGTCACAGCCACAGAAAACGTAATGTGGCAAGATGAGTTGACAAAAAGCCTTGCCTGTCAAACTCGTCTATTCAAGTCAATAGAGCACGCTGCAACTGCAAGTCAAACGCTTGGCCCGTGGTTGTGGCGCATTACTTCATTATATAAATAAAAAAGAAAAAATGCAGGTATTTAGAAGGTGGCCCTGAATGGTTGGCAGCAGGTGCTTAGTTGCACATTAAAGCGATCAATCATGGATAACGTTTTGGAGTATTGGTTAGTATAAACCTAGCCTTACAATGTATTTTCATTGGGCACGTTATTTAGTTGTTTAATATCATTTTTTATGTGACTTTCACAGTTCGCAAGTTTGCTTTTTTGTAATATTCTTGCACTAAAGTCCCATTCTCACCTGAGCATTTTGTAGCTGTAAGCTCCAAAAATCTCAACATTTCCAGCTGTGCCTGTATTCACCTGAGCGTAGTGTTGCCTGAAGCTCATAGCTCAAAAAAAGCACTTGGGCTTTTTTTGAGCTACAAGCTTCAACCATTTTTGGCCAAAACAGAATAAAATAGAAGCACCTGAAAAACACAAATGTGCCAAAAAAATGTGCGAAAACACACATTCAGCTATTTATCCCCTAGTAATCAGCTTTTCATTAGCTAAAAATATAATAAAAGCAATACAAATATGGACAGCAGCAGAAGTGACCAGAGCGAGATATTGGCTGGAGAGGGCACAATAATCTGGAAAACAGTGCAGAGACATGGCTTAAATCAGGTTCATGGGAGTAACAAAAAGTTCAAGAGATTAGCCAGGTGGCACACTGAGAAGAGCTACAGCCCGACAACACAGAGCTTGCTGGTTCAGCAAGATGGGGCAAGCCCCTCCCAGTGACAGAATGGTGGGCGGGTCCCCCCACAGTGGCAGAGCTCCAGGGCTCAGTCGCAACTGTGACTGCTGCGACCCTGGGACAACACAGAGATTGCTGGTTCAGATCCAGATCTTGACAAAGGGTTTCTCTGGAGGTTGTTAGGAGTTCCTTTAGTTGTGGCTGATTGTCTTCCCATTTCATGGTGCCTGTATAGGTCCAGGACCAACATCACTTGGTAGAGCCAGCAGTAATGATCCATTTAGCTATTTGTTAGGGTGGTATTCCAACTGCTACATTCCACTGTAGCATTGACTACAGTGCTAGTCAATGGGACAATTTTCCCATTGACTACAACTGTAAAAGGGACATTTTTCCCACTGACCACCAATGCCACTCTGACCAGTGCACTTTGTAATCGGACAGACGTGGTCAGACACTCCCCTCTTCGTTTAGACACAGCCCTTCTTTTCCTCTACGGGGGGACTCTGGTGCTGATAGGTATGGCTGTAACCCATTTGTCACGCTAGGTATCACTTTTTTTTACGCTGACCCTCAACGCCCTTTCTCTTTAGGAGTGTGTTGGTTTATATAACAAATGCATTCTACTAGAACTGAGCCGTGAAAATAGTTCACTGTAATCCAGCATCACAGGATTCACTAATGACCCTGCCGAGTTTGTTTTCAATTTATTTTATAAAAATATTCAGATGCAAATATTGATGCTATGCGTTTGTCTTTTCTGCAGCTTCTAACGCACGCTGTGAGAAGCTCACGGTGTGCAGTGAACTCAGAAGAAGCAATTTCAGTACAGGAGAGGAGGCAGTACAACTGTGCAAGACTGAAGGGAAGACTGATCAGGTTTAAAGCGTAATTCCACTTTTGTTGAGAAAAAACATTCCCCTCTGGGTGATCTCTGTACATTGCAAGGATTATAACAAACTTTGTTGCAGATTCCTAACTTTTTGTTATTCTGAAGAAATCACTTTTTGTTCCTCCGTGCCTCTGTGCTGAGTGGGTTTAATGGGAGTGGTTTCATAATTATCTATCAGCTGTGCGGTTGAAGAGCACTTATGAGGAAAGCTGCTGGGCCTGCATCCCTTTAGACGTGTTCCTATTAGGAGTATCTCACAAAAAATGACATTTTTGTTGCAGGGGATGCCAGAAATCTGACTTGTATCTAAAGCCCCGTACACACGTACGGATCGTCGTCATACAAACGTTCGTCTTTTCTCCCCGGGATGTCGGTGTCTGTTGAAAAGTGCAAAGACAGCACAAGGACAGCACAAGAATTTTGTCCGCAGACTTCAGCTGACTGCAGAAGTGATGTCATGTAATGGTTAACTTTCCCTGTGTTTTTTATTTTCTGAGCATGCCCAGTCTTGCAAATCTGCGGTCTGTCGGCTGATTTCTGTACTGACAGGCGAACAATCGTCCGTTCTGGTGTCCGCAGACAAAAATTTTCATGTTTGCAAGAAAGACTCTTGTCCGCAGAATGTGCGCAGACAGCTGTCGGAGGCACCATACTAACACGCGTACAATCGGCAGATCTTTCGTCCGCCGACGTTTGTATGACGATGATCCGTACGTGTGTACGGGCCTTTAGGCAGACCTCTGGGAAAATTGGTGAGCCAATCACACAATCAGGAAATGATGTTTCTGGGGTGTGTTCAGTATACATTCTGTGTACAGAACAGCTCCAGGCGGCCATATTGCATTGCATTTTCAGAAAATTACAGCAGATGCAGATTGAAAAGGAAAGGTCCTTTTTAATACCATTCAATTACAATATGAATCCTGTCACAATTGTATACACTAAATAATTGTTTCCTTTATTTGCTATTTTTTCCCCGCACAAAAGTGGAGTTACTTTTTAACTACCTCAATACAGGGCACTTAAACCCCCTTCCTTCCCAGACCAATTTTCAGCTTTTAGCGCTGTTGCAATTTGAATGACAATTGCGCGGTCATGCAACAGTGTACCTAAACCAAATTTGTGTCATTTTTTCCCCACAAATAGAGCTTTCTTCTGGTGGTATTTGATCACCGTCAGGTTTTTTCTTTTTTGGTGCACAAATAAAAAAAGACTGAAAAGTTTGAAAAAAAAAAAAAGTTTTTTTGTTTAGGTTATAAAATTTTGTGAATAGATAAGTTTTTTTCCTGCACTGATGAGCACTGATGATGCCGCACTGACAGGCACTGATGAGGAGACACTGATGGGGTGGCACTGATGGAGTGGCACTGATTGGGTGGCACTGATATGCAGCACTGATGGGCACTGATAGGTAGTACTGATATGCAGCACTGATGGGCACTGATATGTGGCACTGATAGATAGCACTGATATGCAGCATTGGTGGGCACTGATAGGCAGCGCTGATGGGCACTGATAGGCAGCACTGATGGGCACTGATTGGAGGCACTGATGGGCACTGATGGGCACTGATAGGTGGCCCTGTTGGGCGGCAATGATGGGCACTGATCGGCACTGATAGGGGGCACTGATCGGCACTGATGGGGGGCACTGATAGATGGCAATAACGGGACTGGTGGGCAGCACTGATAGATGGCATTGGTGGGCAACACTGATAGGGAGGGCACTGGGGGGCTCTCTGAGCCCTGCTTGCCATCCCTGGTGGCCATGGTGGGCATCCCTGGTGGTCATGGGTGGGCATCCCTGGTGGCTTAGTGGCACCCCTCCCCCCCCCAAGGCTGCACTGGTAATCAATCATCTGATTACCAGCACAGACCCCCCTGTGATCAGTGAGTAATTAGAAATACTCACTGATCACCCCAGCAGCAGCACCGATCCTCTTCTCTTCTCCTCACTGACAGGATCTGTCAGGAGGAGAAGAGATCAAAGTCGTTACAACGGCTCTATTTACATTACATGACAGCTGTGATTGGACACAGCCGTCATGTGATCAGGAGGGCCAATCACAGGGCCCTCCTGCCGAATGATGTTGCTCTGTGTCCGAGGGGCACAGGCACATCGAGATCGCGCCGCTGCGCGTGCCCGCGGCAGCGCAATCTCTCTCCTTCTGAAGGACGTTCCGGAACGTCCATTCAGAAGGACGAGACTCCCGCCCGGCCGTATATTTACAATGGCCCGGGTGGGAGGTAGTTAAATTTTAATAAAAACCTCTGCCAATTTGTTTTAAAAAATGGGCCCCAGGAGCTTTTAGCCATAATTTGTGTGAATGGGCAGCATATTATCCCACTATGACAGACCCACCAGGCAAGCAATCCTTTCCAGTGCTGCACTGTCAATTCTCCCATTGGTCACGGGTGCGGCCATCTTCTCTTCTTTGCAGGCTCTTACTCTTCGGCAGCTTGGCGGACTGAGCTACAATATCATCAGTCCCATGCATGCAGATGGGAGTCTTGTATTAATGGCAAAGACGGGTGCTGTAAATGTACACTGAGCTGTGCATATGCAGCTCAGTGTAAATAAACACTGACAGGCGGGGAGATAGGTAAACGACAGAAAAGACCAATAGGGTGTCTTCGATCTTGAAAATCTTACCTGTCAGTTATTTGTTTTTTAGGTTTGACTTCACTTTAAAGTGGAGTTCCACCCAGAAGTGGAAGCTACGCTTATCTGCTCCCCCCCCCCCCCCTCCGGTGCCAAATTTGGCACCTTTCAGGGAAAGGGGGGAACGGGTACCTGTGTTTGACAGGTACCCGTCCCCACTTCCGTAAGACCCTGCTGCAGCGAGGTCCATCATAAATTCGGTCCCCCTCCTCCACCGCTGGGTAAGTTAGAAAGCGCAGAGCGCTTCGCGCATGCGCAGTAGGGAATCAGCTGGTTTCCCTTAACACGAATGGCGGCGTCAGCACCTGAGAGCCGATCAGAAAATTAGCTGGGGTGCCGACATTGCGGGATCCCCGAACAGGTAAGTGTCCTAATATTTGTATTTGTAACTGATGACTTTTAATTATTTGTGTGTGGGGGGGGGGGGGGGGGGGGGGGGAGCACCGCTTTAACCACTTGCTGCCCAGTATACATATATACAGTAAATGTAATGGACAGCAAGTGGTTATACCAGGGTCATGGCTGTAGCTGCACCCATGATCCTGATATTGTTTTTTCTCAGCTGATCGGCTGTCAGATTAAAGTGATTTAGGCTTTTTTTATAGCTGCCTATTTACTTTTACCCCGCTGGGCAGGAACCCCCCTCCTGCCATCACGCTGGATGAACGGGAGAGCCAGGGACCATGGCAAGCAATCAGCATGGCTTCCCACAGAAGAGATAGAGGAACATCTGCTCCCCCATCTCCTCTATGATGAATGATCCTGGAAGCAACAAGCATTTGTCACTTCCACTTTCACAGCTGTTACAGTTATGCCCCATACACACGTGCAGATTATCTGCATACTTTTGTCTGCAGACTTACCAAAACCATATAATATGAGGTCAAACCTAAACATTTTCAATTTGTATGCAATACGGCAGGCCCTTGCACTACATAGGAAAGGTAAGTCTGCAGACAAAAGTCTGCAGATAATCTGCACGTGTGTACAGGGCATTAGGAAAGCAGCTGATCTTACACAATCTGTGTTTGATCAACTGCTTTAAAGATCAGATGTCTAACCATGTGGATGTCTTAAATACTAACGTCTTGTTTTTTTTTCTTTAAAAATAACAAACTTGTTATACTTACCTACTCTGTGTAGCGGTTTTGCACAGAGCAGCCCGGATCCTCCTCTTCTCAGGTTCCTTGTCGGTGCTCCTGGCCCCTCCCTCCTGTTGAGTGCCCCCACAGCAAGCAGCTTGCTATGGGGGCACCCGAGCTGAGCCGCAGCTCTGTGTGTGTCCATTCAGACTTGGAGCCGCAGTTCAGCCCTGCCCCTATCTCTCCTTATTGGCTGACTGACTTTGATTGACAACAGCAGGAGCCAATGGCTCAGCCAATCAGGAGGGAGAGTCCTGGACAGCTGAGACTCTTTTTACACATTGCTGCATTGAGATGGGGCTCAGGTAAGTATTAGGGGTGCTGGGGGGGGACACACAGAAGGTTTTTTATCTTAACCACTTGTGGACCGGAAGATTTTCCCCTTAATGACCTAGGCCATTTTATTCCAATTCGGCACTGTGTTCGGCACTTTAACTGACAATTGCGCTGTCTTGCGACACTGTGACCCAAAAAAATGGATGTTTTTTTTCCCCCACAAACAGAGCTTTCTTTTGGTGGTATTTGATCACCTATGCAATTTTTTTTTTGCGCTGTAAACAAAAAAAGCGACAATTCTGAAAAAAAAAAACAACAATATTTTTCACATTCTGCTATATAAATTAAAAATCTATTTTTTTTTATCATTTTAGGACAATTTGTATTCTGCTACATATTTTTGGTAAAAAAAAATCCCAATAAGCGTATTTTGATTGGTTTGAGCAAAAGTTATCGCGTCTACAAACTAGGGGAAAGATTTATGTCATTTTTATTTATTTATTTTTTGTTTACTAGTAATGGCGGCGATCAGCGACTTTTAGCGGGACTGCGACATTGCGGCGGACAGATCGGACTCCTAACTGACATTTTTGGGGGGACCAGTGACATTACTACAGTAATCAGTGCTAAAAATATGCACTGTTACTGTAATAATGACACTGGCAAGGAAGGGGTTAACCGAGGGGCGATCAATGTATGCTTAGGGGGTGTTTTCTAACTGTAGGGGGGTGGGCTTATGGAATCATCACAGGGACCTGTGTTTCTAAATAGGAGGAACACAGGAGCCCTGTGATGATTGCTGAGAGAACAACGGTCTGCTGTGTTTACAACAGGAGACCGATATTCTCTCTCCATGGGGAGCGATCGCGGGTGCCTGGTGGCAATTGCGGCCGCCGGCCCCATGCCTCAGCTTCCCCGCTGGTGAATGGGCGCGTGTGAGTGCGCCTCCGGCGGCACGCGCTCCTATGAACCGCTGTACGGGTACGGCGATTCGCGGGAACCTGCCGGCCTGCCGCTGTATATAAAGATAAAAAAAATTCTGTCTTTAGAACCACTTTAAAGCAGAAGTTTGTTTTGCACTCCTGTGACCGGTTTTTAGCTGAGAGCCTGAGCTGGCCGCTCCCGCCCCGCCCCTCCACAGCCCAGCGCTCCAGTGAGCGAGGAGGGGGCAGAGTAAAGAGTCTGGTCTGACTGTCAATCAGCAGCTCTCTGCTGATGGAGCTGTGAGAACTGAGTGATCAGAGGTGTTTGATTGCTCAGTTCTCAGTGTTAGAGGTGCCAGATGCTGCATCCACCTAGGTAAGTATGAATCCAAAAAAAACCTCAAACTTCTCTTTTAACCGCTTGCCGACCGCCGCAAGTAGATATACTGCGGCGGTCAGCCCCGGCCAGGCAAAGTGACGTATATATATACGTCACTAGCCTGTGACCGGTTTGTGAGCCAATAGCGGGCGAGCGCGCGCCCGCTGAGGCGCGCCCCCACCCTGGCTCGTTCACTGAGGAGTCCGCACGTGTGACCGGCAGACCCGATGTCCGGCGGTCACACTACGATCGTCGGTAGAGAGGGAGAAAGGCAGGCGGCTTATGTAAACAAGCCGCTTGTCATTCTCTCCTGTATAAAAATGGAGATCAGACGGTTCTACTATGTAGAACCGTTGATCTCTGTTTTTACAGTAGTAGACATGTCCCATCACAGTTAGAAACACGCCCCTAGGACACACTTAACCCCTCCCTCTCCAATACAGTTAACCCCTTCCCTGCCAGTGTCATTTTTACAGTAACAGTGCATATGTATAGCACTGATTACTGTAGTAATGTCACTGGTAACCCCAAAAGTGTCAAAAATGTCAGTCAAGGGTCCGATCTGTCCGCCGCAATGTCGCAGTCCCGCAAAAAAATCTCAGATCGCCGCCATTACTCGTTAAAAAAAAAAACACCAAAAATGACAAAAATCTTACCCTTTGTTAGTAAACGCGATAACTTTTGTGCAAACCAATCAAAATACGCTTTTTGCAATTTTTTTTACCAAACATATGTAGCAGAAAACAAATTGGCCGAAAATGTTAAAAAATTTTGATTTTTTCATTTTTTTTGGGAATTTAATATAAAAAAATGTGAAAAATATTGTTATTTTTGCAAAATTTACGCTCTTTTTTTGTTTATAGCGCATGATCAAAAAATCACACAGGTGATCAAATACCACCAAAAGAAAGCTCTGTTTGTGGGAAAAAAAGGACGTGCGCCGCTCGCGTGAGCGGCTGCATGCACTGCAAATATCTCCTAAACCGGCACGGTTTAGGAGATATTAATTATACCTACAGGTAAGCCTTATTGTAGGCTTACCTGTAGGTAAAAGTGTCAAAAAGCGGGATACTACCGCTTTAAAGTCACGCAGTAAAAAATCGTAAAAAAACCCCTGGTCAGGAAGGGGGTCAAATCTTCCGGGGCTTAAGTAGTTAAGCATTCACACAGACACAACAAACGATCACTGTATTGTTTGTAAATTATTTATCTTCTATGGTCATCAGCTCCATCTAGTGGTCACAATGCAGTATTTTTTTTTAAATGAGGTATTCCAGGAAAATATTGAATTATGGCCACTAGATTGAACTGACGATCACAGGAGATAATCATATTACAAACAATTTGGCAATAGTTTGTTGAGAATTTTTTTTATACATAGATCTCTTGGAGTGCTTGGCGTATTTCTTCCAGATCTGCGCAGTAATCCAGTATAAGACTTTCTCTCTGTGCAGGAGCTTCCTGTAATAAAGACCAGTGACTGCTGCCCTCTCTTCTTGTGCAGGGTGACTGGTCTTGTCTCCTCCCCCCTCCTGTCATTTTCTGCAGGCAGCCTGTAGTGGGTGGAGCTGCTGGGCCCCTCCCACAGCTCTGCTCTCTGCACTGGCTATGTATTGCACAGTGATAATGTCACAGCTACATTTAGAAATATTTAGGTCTGCAAAGGCATTTAGTGCACATAAAGAGGAATTATATCCTTTGTGGCTATTAAGGAATACATTTAAATTGAGCTTAGCTTTAAAGTTATTCTAGATTAAATTGGAGCCATGTTCCTGTTGTGACAAGTCTATGTATGTGCACCTCTCGGCCTCCTCCTAAGACCCCCCCACCCACCAGCCAAGGGTCTATGCCTTTACATTATACTCTTTGTATGTGAGCACTGCTGTAGAAGACATTGGCAGTTCTCTCCTCCCAGGGTCTCCTCTCTCTCCATCTCCCTGCCCGCTCCTCACCCTCTTTCCCCTGTGTTACGCACAGGATCATCTCATCGGCCTGTGTGAAATCCGCTGTTAGCGCAGCCAGTGGTGTAATCCAGCCGGGGGAAGATAGCGAGCATATATTTGCAGTGTTAGAGTTAATGGACTGCTACATTAACAGAAAAGACACATTTAAAGTTCAATTATGTGAGCTGTTGGAGTGAGTCGGTACAGTGCGGGAAAGTGTCGCGGCGGTACGCCTGTACATTACTGACTGATGTTATCTGCCTCATCAGTAATTCATAGCAGAATGCATGCTGCAGAATGGTGTCACATTCAAAACATTCTACACCCAACTATCATACGCATGTAACTGGCCTTAGTTATGTATTCACTGAGCTCTGAGCGGGCCCAGGCAGGAGAGGCAATAACCCGAGGGGGGGGGGGGGCAAGGAAGAAGGGTTGAGGGCAAAGTGAAGCTAGAAAAATAAACTGCATGGGGGCAATGTCATAAAAATGGCAAATCCCTAAGTTAAAGGGTACCCAAGGCCAATATTATTTTATTTATAGTTTGAGATGGTGTGGGGAAGTGTTTGAACCCCTGTAAGACTTTTATTTTTCTGTGTCTCTACCGGGGTGATTAACCCTCTTTATTTGTCCTGGTGGTCATGGGGACCATTGGACACAAATTGATGGGAAATCCAAAATGTTACAGGAAGGAATCAGAACCTACCAATGAGGATTGCTGTCCAGAAGGGATTTTTCCTCACTTTGGAGAGGTTTTCTTGCACAAACAGATATAACAAAACGCTTTCAATGGTATACTGTATATAACAGAACAAAAGGAGCAAATGGGAAAAGTTCATTTTTAGGGTTTACATACACTTTAACCACTTAAGCCCCGGAAGATTTTACCCCCTTCCTGACCAGGGCCTATTTTGCGATTCGGCACTGCGTGACTTTAACAGACAATTGCGCGGTCGTGCGACGCTGTACCTAAACGAATTTGGCGTCCTTTTTTTCCCACAAACAGAGCTTTCTTTTGGTGGTATTTGATCACCTGTGCGATTTTTTGATCATGCGCTATAAACAAAAAAAAGCATTAATTTTGCAAAAATAACAATATTTTTCACATTTTTTTATATGAATTCCCCCCCCAAAAAATGTAAAAATCTAATTTTTTTAACATTTTAGGCCAATTTTTTTTTTTTTTTACCATATGTTTGCAAAAAATTGCAAAAAGCGTATTTTGATTGGTTTGTGCAAAAGTTATTGTGTTTACTAAAAAAGGGAAAGATTTTTGTAATTTTTGTTGTTATTTTTTTAACGCGTAATGGCGGCGATCTGCGATTTTTTTTGCGGGACTGCAACATTGCGGCGGACAGATCGGACCCTTGACTGACATTTTTGACACTTTTGGGGTTACCAGTGACATTACTACAGTAATCAGTGCTATACATATGCACTGTTACTGTAAAAATGACACCGGCAGTGAAGGGGTTAACTTTTTTGAGAGGGAGGGGTTAAGTGTGTCCCTAGGGGCGTGTTTCTAACTGTGATTGGCTGTGGCTTGATGTGTAAGAACAGTGATCAACGGTCCTACATAGTAGAACCGTTTGATCACCATTCTTACACAGGGGAGACTGACAGGCGGCTTTGTTTACACTAGCCGCCTGCCTTTCTCCCGCTGTCACGGACGATCGCGAGTGCCCGGTGGACATCGGGTCCATCGGGCACACGCACGGGGGGGTCCGTGACCGAGCGGGAGCGCGCATCCAGCGGCGCGCGCTTGCTCCCAAAACCCTTACAGGCTAGCGAGTAGCGACGTAGCCCTACGTCGATTTGCCTGTGAGGGGCTGACTGCCGACGTAAGTCGTGCGGCAGTCGGTAAGTGGTTAAGAGAGGGCAATGAGAGGAATTCCAGTGAGCCACTTAAAGCTCTATTAAGAGTAACCATTCTCAACCAGGGTTCTTCTAGAGCAGCCATTCTCAACCAGGGTTCTTCTAGAGCAGCCATTCTCAACCAGGGTTCTTCCAGAGCAGCCATTCTCAACCAGGGTTTTTCCAGAGCAGCCATTCTCAACCAGGGTTCTTCTAGAGCAGTCATTCTCAACCAGGGTTCTTCTAGAGCAGCCATTCTCAACCAAGGTTCTTCTAGAGCAGCCATTCTCAACCAGGGTTCTTCTAGAGCAGCCATTCTCAACCAGGGTTCTTCTAGAGCAGCCATTCTCAGCCAGGGTTCTCCTAGACCAGCCATTCCCAACCAGGGTTCTTCTAGACCAGCCATTCCCAAACAGGGTTATTCCAGAGCAGCTATTCTCAACCAGGGTTCTTCTAGAGCAGCCATTCCCAACCAGGGTTCTTCTAGAGCAGCCATTCTCAACCAGGGTTCTTCCAGAGCAGCCATTCTCAACCAGGGTTCTTCCAGAGCAGCCATTCCCAACCAGGGTTCTTCTAGAGCAGCTATTCCCAACCAGGGTTCTTCTAGAGCAGCCATTCCCAACCAGGGTTCTTCCAGAGCAGCTATTCTCAACCAGGGTTCTTCTAGAGCAGCCATTCTCGACCAGGGTTCTCCTAGACCAGCCATTCCCAACCAGGGTTCTTCTAGAGCAGCCGTTCCCAACCAGGGTTCTTCCAGAGCAGCCATTCTCAACCAGGGTTCTTCTAGAACAGCTATTCTCAACCACGTGGGTGTAAAGGCAGGCGTTCCAATGTTTTTGGTAATATAGTGTACATTGTAGCCATTAGGCACATCAAAGTACTCCTATAAAGTGCAGTCTCCACATACGTTTGTAAAAGTACACATTTGAGACCTCTTATTTAATGAAGATGCAAGAACCTCAGTATAATTGGGTCCTCCTTGTTAGCAGCCAGCTTGAGTTCTGGAGAATAATATGGTGGCTGCTGGGATTGCTTAGTAATGGTGTATTAATTACAGATTGAAAATGGTATGTAGCACTGTCCCCGCAGGGCCTGCTGTAAGATGACTTCTCGGGCCTCCTCTGATTACCGGTACACAGTCACTTGAGGTACAGTTCACACATCCCTCCTTACTCTCTATGGCTCGTCACACAATAAACAGTCCAGGGGTATTGGTTTTTAGTTTTTATTATGGAACTTGGATGGGAGAAGGGAATAGTGGGATACTCCAACTGTAACTAATCACAATGGATAAAGACAACTCTCACTTGGCCTCACCAGGTTGTTTGTGGAAGCAGCTGCACTGCTTAATCCATACTGCCACATGTATGGAAAGGGTTACGTCTCCATGCTCTTTTTCTCTCCAGCAATAGACTCGGTGAACTTCCATTATCTTCAGGTCACTCACTAGCATCCCCTTTACTGATACCCATACACTGACACTTCTAGCTGCAGGGGTGGCCCCCCTCAGGTCAGGCACCTTGAAACAGATCTGTACTCACTGTACTGCAGAATCAGATCCATCCAGTGTCACCCCTTTCACTCAGCTTCACCAGACCTCTGGGTTCAGGTCCTCACTGGCACTCTTAAAGCGGAGTTCCGGCCACAAAAAAATATTTTCAATGAAAATACCCCCGGGACAGTCAGGGCTAGTACATTCCACAATGGATAGCCTCTGATCTGTCCCGGTTCGCACTTACCTGCAAAAATAAATACTCAGTAAAATTTCTTCTCCAGCGTTGCCATCTCTGATGTGGGCAGCTGAAGCCAGCGCGATCCTCTTCTGCGTCCTCTTTCGTGTCCTCTTCTCCCAGAATGCGCCTGCACCGGCCCCACTCGTCACTTCCGGTGCGGCGCCGCATTCCTCCGGAAGTGACATCGCACCGGAAGTGACATCGCACCGGAAGTGACGAGCGGGGCCGATGCCGTCGCATTGATTCCTGGGAGCGATGACGTTCAGCTCCCAGGAATCATTGCAAACCGGAAGTGACGGCGCGGGCCGCGGCCGCCGAGGGAGGAAGTGGAAGAAAGGTAAGTATATTTTCTTCAATAACAAGGTAAGTAAACAAAAAAAAAATCGTAACTATCCATTTCCTTTTCAGGTGAGGAAAAGCAAGCGGATGGCCACAAAATCGATTTTGTAAAATTTGTGGCCGGAACTCCGCTTTAAGGCCCTCAGGTCGACTACCTGAGGCCGCACGGCCCCCTCTACAGAGAAGGAGGCAGCCGGTCCCCTCCCTCCGGGACTCTACTATCCAGCCAAAAGACCCCGAACACATGCGCTCCTGGCTTTTATAACGTATCCCAGGATGCACCAATGCACGTTTCCTCTGCCAAATCACCCGGGCTGTATCAAAAGCCTGTGCACTCATTTGTCAGGTTTCCTCCCACTGTCCAATATGCCTCTCTATTGGACCAGTGTGAAACACTCTGTAGACAGAACGAGTTGCACCTGAGCACAATGAGCAGACCTCACTAACAGATCCTGCTCTCTGATAGGCAGAGAATAATATAGATTTACCTGTAGCTCTTCTGGTAAGCAGACAGGACCCAAACTATACTTTCTCTCTCTAGCATTTACCTAGGAGGGTGCTACAAGTAGAAGAGAGACATGAAGACACAAGCTTTAATATTTGCCTTTCCTGCACACCTCAGTAAGCAGGAATAACATCCGGGCTGGGCTGCCAGGACACGGCACACAGCAATAACAGATCCTCCCAGCAGATCCAGCGAGTCAGTTCATTAAGCTGGATGAATTTTTGCAGCTGCGTTCGTCATTTTTTCCATGATATGGTAATAATAATATACAATCATTTTTTATGAAGTTTATTAACTATCACAGGCCTTTATTTCCCATAAAACATTATTTTATTTCCATCTTATATTACCCCAATATATTCTCAACAGATCCTCCCATACATTTGTGGTCGTATATTTGCTGAATTCCCTTTTGGCATTTTTGTGATTTTGTAGGAAGAAGTGCGCTGCAGTCAGCTTATCTATCCTTCAGTGAAGTGATTTTAAAGCACTTTTGAGCGTATTTTCTCAATCCCATGTTGCTTGAGCTTGCTCCAGCCGGGGAATGCTAGATAGGTATAATTTTTGTGTTATGAATGCCGGATGGCCTAGACAATGTAAGACTACATACACACATACTACTGCCATACAGGGTATCATGTCCTCTTAATACCAAATTTGTCGTTCCTGACAGACCCTTTTTAGATCCAGTAGCAACCTAGGGGATCACGGACTACAAACCCCTCCCACTGACCCATGGGGGCAACTACTGCTGCATCATAGGTACACAACCTGAAAAAACGATGTTATTATATTGAATGTTATATTCAGCACAATTGTCACTATTTTTTGCAATCTTTTTCACTTTTTTCACTTTATAGAGTATGGTGATTTTTTCCTTGATAAAGGCTATTGTATAAATGCCGAAACGCGTCGGGAATCACCACTCCAAGTCATAAGTACAATAGTTCACAACATAGACTGTATTATTGATGCATAGCACCTATGTTATCCTGCATAATATTTGCATCTATTTCTTGTTTTTTTCATTTGATGTATTTTATCAATAAATTTGCATTTTATCATAAACTTGCCTAAAAAATCCCACCTTTCTTTTGGCCTGAGGAACCAAACCCCCTTTTTTGGATGGCCTAGACTCAGCCTTTTGATGGCCTAGACCAGGCATGTCCAACCTGCAGCCTGGGGGCCGCATGCAGCCCCGAACCGCAGGCAATGCGGCCCACTGCCCCCTGATAATTTTTTTTTCTTTGCTGGGGAGGAAGGAAGTTGAGTCTGGGGCACGGCCACGGCAGTTTCCTACTAACTGTAGACAGAGGCTGCCTCGGAGGGGATCCACTAGTTGTGTTAAATTAGTGCTGGGGGGGGGGGGCGCGGCAGCTCGGGAAGGGCGCAGCGCCGTTTTATTACTTATATACCTTAACTATAGTATATATTTTATATGCGGCCCGAGAAAATTTCTCTACACTCAATGTGGCCCAAAGAAGCCAAAAGGTTGGACACCCATGGCCTAGTCTCAAAGAGGTTAAATGTCTTTGTATGTTGTGTTAAAGAGGTTGCAAACCCAAAAAAAACACCCTGCAAGACAAAGGCATAATGAGCTAGTATGCATCTCATACTAGCTCATTATGAAATACTTACCTTAGAACGAAGCTCCTGCAGTGCCACGTGCTCACCAGTGAAACGGCCCACATGTTCGGCCGTCCTGCTTCCTGGTTCGTGTCCTTCAGCCATCTGATTGGCCTGACGCGCGATGACATCACTCCTGCGTGTGCACGCGGGAGCCGCCATTCAGGTCACAGGACTCTGAAAGGGTGGCTGTTCCTGTGATATACACTATATTGCCAAAAGTATTGTGACGTCTGCCTTTACGATCACATAAACTTTAATGGCATCCCAGTCTTAGTCCGTAGGGTTCAGTATTGAGTTGGCCCACCCTTTGCAGCTATAGCAGCTTCAACTCTTCTGGGTTTAGGAGTGTGTCTATAGGAATGTTTGACCGTTCTTCCAGAAGCGCATTTGTGAGGTCAGGCACTGATGTGGATGAGAGGACCTTGGCTCGCAGTCTCCGCTCTAATTTACTCCAAAGGTATTCTATCAGGTTGAGGTCAGGACTCTGTGCAGGACAGTCAAGTTCCTCCACCCCAAACTCGCTCATCCAGGTCTTTATGGACCTTGCTTTGTGCACTGGTGCGCAGTCATGTTGGAACAGGAAGGGGCCATCCCCAAACTGTTCCCACAAAGTTGGGAGCATGAAATTGTCCAAAATGTCTTGGTATGCTGAAGCCTTAAGAGTTCTCTTCACTGGAACTAAGAGGCCAAGCCCAACCCCTGAAAAACAGCTCCATACCATAATCCCCCCTCCACCAAATGATTTGGACCAGTGCACAAAGCAAGGTACATAAAGACATGGACGAGCGAGAGTAAGGGTCAATGGTCATGATCCAAGTCAAAGGATTATGTCAAAGGGGACCCTTTTCTAAAGGGGGATCTATGGGGACCCTGCTCTAAAGGAGATCTATGGGGAGCCTGGGCCTGCACTAAAGGGGATCCAGGGGAACTGAGCTCTAAAGGGGGATCTATGGGGACCCTGCTCTACAGGGGGATCTATGGAATAGATCCCCTTTAGTGCAGGGTCGCCATAGATCCCCCTTTAGAGCAGGCCAGCATCCCCAGAGATCCCCCTTTAGTAGAGCAGGTCCCCTCATAGATCCCCTTTTAGAGCAGGCCACATCAGGTTAGAAGAGTTACCTGATGCTAGTTGTAGTACCGTAGGCCCTGGTAAGGAGGAATGCTGTGCTCTGTAGTCCCCCTAGTTGTAGTATAGCAGGCTCTGGTAAGGAGGAATGCTGGGCTCTGTAGTCCCCCCTTTTTGCGGCGAGTCATCGGTTCCGCGGTGGTAGGGGGAGCCGAGCGGTGCAGATGGAGGCTGTAGATGGTGTCAGGGGGTCGTAGAAGAGGTCAGTGTCCCCGATGGCCAGCAGAGCGGAGCTAAAAAGCCGCCATTCACTCTGCCGGAAGCCACGCCCCTTGGGCAGCAGCGTGTTAAGTGGGCATGCCGTGTGTATCCCGGGGCCAGAGAGAGCACCGATAGCTCTGCTCTCCTCTCTCGCACCGCAAGGAGGAGCTCCTTGTTCCACAAGCCCGGCCAGCGGCGCCATGTCACTTCTGTCCCCGCCCCCGGAACTGACGTCATTAGGTAATCGATTTTTCAATCACCCCGAATCGATGCAGAATCGCGAAGGGTCGCATCGCGATGCATCGATTCGGCGATTGTATTCAGCAGGCCTACCAGGTATAGATTTTTGTGACATAGCAAGTATGCATATGCCATACCTGTGCAACTGCCGTGGAAGCTGGAAAAAGTTCCCTGGACTACAGTGGTCACCGCTGTCCTTTGGGTCCAATGCTGATTGGCTGCTCTGCTGCACAGAAATCACAGGGGGTTGCTTGCTCTGCATAGATGCCATTGACAGAACTTTATGCAATTTTCTCAATGAAAGGCAAGGGATTCTCTGATTGGACTAGGTGGAGATCATGATGTGAATGTCCCGCCTCTCCACTTTGTCCAATTACAGAACACCTTGCAAGGAGTTCTGTGAATGGCACCCGTGCTGACCACCTTTAAACCTTCTATGAGGTTTTATTGCTAACAAAGCAAATATGATGACCGCTAATGATGAGATGAGGTTCAGGTTCATGGTGAGTTCCTAGGATTCACAAACTTTGAATATAAAAAGCAAAAAAAAAAAAAAAAGCAATTAATAATTTGAAGAAACGCATAACCCAACCTTCCTTCTATAAAAGGTGGAGCTCACAACAGACATTTTACGCCTGTTGTTAGGGGTCATTCCTATTCATAGGGATCGCAACTGTTGTTAGGGGTCATTCCTATTCATAGGGATTGCAACTGTTGTTGGGGGTCATTCCTCTTGATAGGGGTCACAACTGCTGTTGGAAGTCATTCCTGTTCATAGGGATCACAATTGTTGTTGTGTGTCATTCCTGTTGATAGGGATTACAACTATTGTTGGGGATCATTCCTGTTCATAGGGATCACAACTGTTTTTGGGGGTCATTCCTGTTCATAGGGATCACAACTGTTGTTAGGGGTCATTCCTGTTCATAGGGATCACAACTGTTGTTGGGGGCCATTCCTGTTGATAGGGATCACAACTGTTGTTGGGGGTCATTCCTCTTGATAGGGGTCACAACTGCTGTTGGAAGTCATTCCTGTTGATAGGGATCACAATTGTTGTTGTGTGTCATTCCTGTTGATAGGGATTACAACTATTGTTGGGGATCATTCCTGTTCATAGGGATCACAACTGTTTTTGGGGGTCATTCCTGTTCATAGGGATCACAACTGTTGTTAGGGGTCATTCCTGTTCATAAGGATTGCAACTGTTGTTGGGGGTCATTCCTGTTCATAGGGGTCACAACTGTTGTTGGGGGTCCTTCCTGCTTTTAGGGATCACAACTTTTGTTAGGGGTCATTCCTGTTCATAGGGATCATAACTGTTTTTGGGGGTCATTCCTGTTCATAGGGATCACAAGTGTTGTTAGGGGTCATTCCTGTTCATAGGGATCACAACTGTTGTTGGGGGCCATTCCTGTTCATAGGGATCACAACTGTTGTTGGGGGTCATTCCTCTTGATAGGGGTCACAACTGCTGTTGGAAGTCATTCCTGTTGATCAGGGCCGGCGCTACCTGTAAGGCGACCCAGGCAGTCGCCTAGGGCGCAACGACAGCAGGGGGCGCCAGCATCCTACTTGTTGCACTGTCCGCAATGACTGTATGCCGGGCGGCGCCCCTCTTGCTGTGCTAACCACGTTGTGTGTGTCGGCTCGGCCTCGGCGGCGCCCTCGGCTCGGCTCAATCAGCATGTCTGTGTGGGCAGCGTGTGATGTGGGTCTCCTCTCCTGGCTGGCTGGCTCCGCTCCAGCCTCCAGCGTCTGAAGGCTTTGCGTCAGTCAGTGGCCGCGCATGAGCACTAGGCGGTTCCCACTGCCCTGCCGATGACGTCACCCGGGGGAGGACTCGGAGACCGGGCGGGCGGGCGCTTCGCATCCAGCAGGAGCGGGAAGAACATTTTGAATCAGCCAGCGCTGCGCAAGGACCCGTCCCCAGACCAGTCCTCAGACGGTCCCCAGATCCAGCCATCCAGGATCAGGAAGATCCATCCATCCAGCCAGGAGAAGAGGACCTGTCCGACTCCGACCTGGTGCAGCCTGCCGTGCTGGTGCCAATGTGCCATTTTGAACACATTATAAAAACACTGTTTATGGTGAGTGAAAATGGGCATTTGTAATTGGTGGTATATTCAGTGAGGGAGCTCAGGGAGGGAGGGGTAACATTACAATTATCCTTGGGATGGAGTATGTATACTGTAATTGTTTTATTGTGGCTTTTTTTATTGTGGCTCCTTCATTACATGCGATCTCATGTGCGGATGCAAATTCAGCCATACACTTTGTATGGCTGAATTTGCAGTGCATCCGCACCAAACTCGCACAGGACCCTTTTTTTCAGCCGCATCAGGATCGGATCGCATAGTGGTTCACACTTGTGCGATCCGATCCTGTGCGAACTGTCAGATCGCACTGCGATATGCGATCAAACTGGGGGTGTCGTTAACATTTAATTGACACGCCCTGCGTATCGCATATGGCAGTGTGAACTGCCAGATGTGTGGATGCGATGCGGGAACACGCTGCGAATTCGCAGACTTCCCGCATCGCACAAGTGTGAACCGAGCCACTCCCATATGCGATATGCAGGGGGTGTCAATTAAATGTTAACGACACCCCCAGTTTGATCGCATATCGCAGTGCGATCTGACAGTTCGCACAGGATCGGATCACACAAGTGTGAACCACTGTGCGATCCTGATGCGGCTGAAAAAAAGGGTCCTGTGCCAGGGCCGGTTCACATTTGTGCGATCACAGAGATCGCATGTAATTCGGAGCGCACTGCTCCTAAATTACATGCGATCTCTGTGCGGTGCAAATTTCAGCCATACAGTTTGTATGGCTGAATTCGCACAGCATCCGCACCCAACACGCACAGGACCCTTTTTTTTTTATCCACAGCAGAATTGGATCGCATAGTGGTTCACACTAGTGCGATCCGATTCTGTGCGAACTTGCAGATCGCACTGCGATATGCGATCTGATCTGGGGGCGTCGTTTACTTTTAATTGACACCCCCAGCGTATCACATACGACAGTGTGTATGTTGTATTGCACTTTCAGAATGTTTATGTATTAAACTATTAAAATTTGCACTTTATTTTACATTATGGCTTTTTGTGCTTTGGGGGGGGGGGGGGGGGGCAATTTTTATTTTGCCTAGGGCGCCAAAAATCCTTGCACCGGCCCTGCTGTTGATAGGGATCACAATTGTTGTTGTGTGTCATTCCTGTTGATAGGGATTACAACTATTGTTGGGGATCATTCCTGTTCAAAGGGATCACAACTGTTGTTGGGGGTCCTTCCTGCTTTTAGGGATCACAACTTTTGTTAGGGGTCATTCCTGTTCATAGGGATCATAACTGTTGTTGGAGGACATTCCTGTTCATAAGGATTGCTACTGTTGTTGGGGGATCATTCCTGTTCATAGGGATTACAAATGTTGTGGGGTCATTCCTGTTCATAGGGATTGCAACTGTTGTTGGGGGACATTCCTGTTCAAAGGGATCACTACTATTTTTGGGGTCATTCCTGTTCATTGGGATCACAACTGTTGTTGGGGGTCATTCCTGATGCTGGCTGTTGATGAGGGTCACTTTTGTTACTGGAAGTCACCCCTGTTGGTGAGGTTCTCTCCTGTTGCTGGAAATCATGCCTGTTGCTAAAATTCACTACTGTTGTTAAGGATCAACAGGGAGGGGGGGGGGGGGGGGGGGGGTCACCCCTGTTGCTTGGAAAAAATTCCTGTTGCTAGGGGTCACACTTTTTCCAGTTTTCTCATTCCGGTGTCATTGGATTTTGGCATTAAGAAGCTGAGTTGTTTTATGGGTAAAATCTGCCACCTAGTGGCCAACTAATCTAGCTGCATAAAGTGAAAAAAAAAAGCCTCTTTGCAGAACAAGACAACACATCACCCTGCATTGAAGCAAAGATTTTGTGTCATTTCTAATTCATGGGGTATTGTGGTAAATCAGACATAATGGTGACATACACACAATAACACATTGTGCATTAAGGATTCACACAAATGTAAATGGGCTCTTTATGTTTTCACCCAAGATTTACACTACATTCACCCAAGGATCACAATACATTCACCCCACACTTACACAATATTAATCAAAGATTCACAGTGCATTCACCAAGAGTGACACTACATTCACCTACGCTGCACAGTACATTCACCCACGGTGCACAGTACATTCACCCAGAATTCGCACTACAATCAACCAAGATTAACACCACATTCACCCAAGATAGACACTAAATTCACCAAGGATTCGCACTACAATCAAGCAACATTTACACCACATTTACCCAAGATATGCACTAAATGCACCAATGATTCACACTACTATTACCCAAGGTTTACACTACATTCACCCAGGATTCACATAATTTTCGCAAAAGATACATGCTAGAAAAGATGCACACTGCGCTCATTCAAAATTTACACTACATTCACCAAAGATTCACAGTGCATTCACCAAGACTGACACTACATTCACCCACGATGCACAGTACATTCAATCAGGATTCGCACTACAATCAACTAAGATTAGAATCACATTCACCAAAGATATGCACTAACTTCATCATCGATTCGCACTACCTTCACCCAAGATTTACACTACTTTTATGTGCATTTGCAAAAATGTAAAAGGGCCCTTAAGGCTTTCACACAATATTTACATTACATTCACCCAAGGATCACAATACATTCACCCAAAATTTACACTATATTCACCAATGATTTACAGTGAATTCACCAGGATTGACACTACATTCACCCACGGTTTACAGTACATTCACCCAGGATTTACACTACAATCAACCAAGATTCACACCACATTCACCCAAGATATACACTAAATCCACCAAGGATTCGCACTACAATCAAGCAAGATTTACACCACATTTACCCAAGATATGCACTAAATGCACCAATGATTCACACTACTATTACCAAAGGTTTACACTACATTCACCCAGGATTCACATTATATTTGCAAAAGATACATGCTAGAAAAGATGCACACTGTGCTCATTCAAAATTTACACTACATTCACCAAAGACTCACAGTGCATTCACCAAGACTGACACTACATTCACCCACGGTGCACAGTACATTCGCCCAGGATTCACACTACAAGCAACTAAGGTTTAAATCACATTCACCCAAGATATGCACTAAATTCACCAAGGATTTGCACTACAATCAGTGTGTTTATCCTGGGTGAAAGTTGTGTGAATCCTGGGTGAAAACATTGATAAATACACCTCATGACATCATTTTTAACCTTAACCCCTTTATGACCGCCTGCCACAGATTTACTGCGGCAGGCAGCCGCTCCTGGGCAAAGTGCTCGCTCTCAGGATGCTAGGGGGCGATCACGCGCCGCCGCCCCCACTCGTCAGTAGGGAAGCCAGTGCGTGTGTCAGGTGGCTCCGATTGCCACCTGACACCGGCGATCGCTACCCGCTGAGAGAGAAGGATGGACGACTGATGTAAACACATCTGACCGTTCTTCTCCCTGCAATGATCACAGAGCCCATGTGATCCCAGGGCCGGCGCTACAAGTAAGGCGACCTAGGCAGCTGCCTAGGGCGCAACTTAGCAGGGGGCGCCGGCGGAGCCTGACCCAAGGTAAGTGACTTACCGTAAGTCACTGAAGGGGTTTTAACCAGTGGCGGCCGGCCCGTCCATTAGGGGCGCCGCCCCCCCCCATCCGTGTGTCCAGCCCCCTAATCTACATGCAGGGCACTGGATGCATGGATTCCAATGAGGGTTTTTTTTTTTTTTCTTTGAAGCACGTGATTAGAGCCAGAGGCTCAAATAGGCTTCAAAAAAGGGTGGGCTCGGTGACAATAGTGAATTAGTATTTGCTATTGCCACACTGATTCTCCTCCCGGCAAATCAGGAAGCAGGTCCTGAGACCTGTTTCCCAATTGGCCAAAGGAGAAGGCATCTTATTAGTAGAGGAGGATGGAGGAGATGGCCACCAAGAGGGGACATGGAGGAGACTGAGGGGGAAGCCGTCCCCGTCCGGAGGAACAAGGTAAGTGAACTGGCGCCCACCACAGTTAGAATCACTCCCCTAGGCTCACATTTAACCCCTTGATCACCCATAGTGTTATCCCCTTCCCTGCCAGTGTCATTATTACAGTAACAGTGCCTATTTTTAACTGGTACCCCCAAAAAGTGTAAAGAATGTCAGTTAGGGGCGGATCTGTCTGCCGCAATGTCGCAGTCCCACAGAAATCGCAGATCGCCGCCATTAATAGTAAAAAAAATAAAAAAAAATAAAAGTGACATAAATCTTTCCCGTAGTTTGTAGACGCAATAACTTTTGCGCAAACCAATCAAAATACGCTTATTGCGATTTTTTTTTACCAAAAATATGAAGCAGAAAACAAAATGGCCTAAAATGTTAAAAAAAATTGTTTTTTTTTTTGGGAATGTCCTATAGGAGAATGTGAAAAATATTGTTTTTCTTCAGAATTGTCGCTCTTTTTTTGTTTATAGCGCAAAAAATAAAAAACGCAGAGATGATGAAATACCACCAAGAGAAAGCTATATTTGTGGGGAAAAAAGGACATCAATTGTATTTGGGTACAGCGTTGCACGACTGCGCAATTGTCTGTTAAAGTAACGCAGTGCTGAATCGCAAAATAGTCCCTGGTCAGGAAGCAGGAAAATCCTCCAGTCCAGAAGTGGTTAATTAGGGTGTATTTATACATTTGGTAATGTTTCTATTCTACCTAGTTATAAATAAAAAAGAAGTAGAGATCTCTCAGACACATAATAACATAAACCATTGTATATATATATATATACTAGGAGGAGCACAGGATATTCACAGACACATAACTGGAAAGCCTGGTAAGAGTTCTAATCAGATATAGTACAGTAATATATACATATAGCACAATGTCCGGGACCCAGTGATGATCTGAGAAGATCTCCCTCCTCTCCCTTCTACAGACCGCTCCTACCCACAGGACCCGGAGAACGAACCACAGACGGTCCTCACTACACTGCAAATCAGCGCCCTCTGGAGGCACCTACTGGAACTACACCAATTTTATGGGAGGGGTGTGGCCCTTATGTTTCAATTATCGGAAAGAACTATATGCGGAGATATCTATGATCAGCCTTCTGAAGGTGAGACTTTCCTTCTGTATACATCTTTATATCTTAGTGTCTTTATTTATCTAGTATTCATCTCTCTCTATCTATTCTATCTTTCTTTCCATCCAGATACAACACAATGTAACAATTGGGTAAAGATAAATGTATGGTCCATGCTAGGCAGTAGGAAGTAGAACAGGCTGTATAACATGTTCAGCATGCTGGAAAATATTTACATCTCTTTTCTTAGACTTTGCCTCTGTCTACATCTTTATATCTAGTTTCTTTCTTTCAACTTCTTTATTTATCTAGTATTCATCTTTACTAATTTCTATTCATATATCTGACTGTGCTCCTATAATTCTCGTTCTTTCTTTCTTTCTCTTTCTTTCTTTCTTTCTTTCTTTCTTTCTTTCTTTCTTTCTTTCTTTCTTTCTTTCTTTCTTTCTTTCTTTCCTCCTTCCTTACCTCCTTTTCTCTTTGCTTCCTTCCATCCTTCCTTTTCTCTTTCCTTCCTTCCTTCCTTCCTTCCTTCCTTCCTTCCTTCCTTCCTTCCTTCCTTCCTTCCTTCCTTCCTTTTCTCTTTCTTTCTTTTCTTCCTTCCTTCCCTCCTTCCTTCCTTTTCTCTTTCTTTCTTTCTTTCTTTCTTTCTTTCTTTCTTTCTTTCTTTCTTTCTTTCTTTCTTTCTTTCTTTCTTTCTTTCTTTCTTTCTTTCTTTCTTTCCTTCCTTCCTTCCTTTTCTCTTTCTTTCTTTTCTCCATCCTTCCTTCCTTTTATCTTCCTTCATTCCTTCCTTCCTTTTCTCTTTCTTTCATTTCTTCCTTCCCTCCTTCCTGCCTTTTCTCTTTCCTTCCTTCCTTTCCTCTTTCTTTCTTTCTTTCTTTTCTTCCTTCCTTCCTTCCCTTTATCTTCCTTCCCTTTATCTTCCTTCCCTTTCTTTCTTTCTTTCTTTCTTTCTTTCTTTCTTTCTTTCTTTCTTTCTTTCTTTCTTTCTTTCTTTCTTTTCTTCCTTCCTCCCTTCATTTATCTTTTCTTTCTTCCTTTTCTCTTTCTTTATTTTCTTCCTTCCCTCCTTCCTTCCTTTTCTCTTTCATTCCTTCCTTCCCTCTTTCTTTCTTTTATTCCTTCCTTAATTTCTCTTTCCTTTCTTCCCTCCTTCCTTCCTTTTCTCCTTCCTTCCTTCCTTCCTTTTCTCTTTCTTTCCTTCCTTCCTTAATTTCTCTTTCCTTTCTTCCCTCCTTCCTTCCTTTTCTCTTTCTTTCTTTTCTTCCTTCCCTCCTTCCTTCTTTTTCTCTTTCCTTCCTTCCTTCCTTCCCTCCTTCCTTCCTTCCTTCCTTCCTTCCTTCCTTCCTTCCTTCCTTCCTTCCTTCCTTCCTTCCTTCCTTCCCTCTTTCTTTCTTTCCTTCCTTCCTTTCTTCTTTCCTTCATTTCTCTTTTCTTTCTTTCTTTCTTTCTTTCTTTCTTTCTTTCTTTCTTTCTTTTTCCAGATACAAAAAATGTAACAATTGGGTAAAGGATTTTTTCCTTCATTCCTCCTTCATTCCTCCTTCCTTCCTTCCTTCCTTCCTTCCCTCTTTCTTTTTTTCTTCCTTCCCTCCCTCCCTCCTTCCTTCCTTCTTTTTCTCTTTCTTTCTTTTCTTCCTTCCTTCCTTTTCTCTTTCTTTCTTTTCTTCCTTCCTTCCTTCCTCCCCTCCTTCCATTCTTCCTTCCTTCTTTTCTTCTTTCCTTCGTTTCTCTTTCCTTCCTTCCTTCCTCCTTTCTTTCTTTCTTTCTTTCTTTCTTTCTTTCTTTCTTTCTTTCTTTCTTTCTTTCTCTCTTTCTTTCTCTCTTTCCATTTTTTCTCCAGATACAAAAAAATGTAACAATTGGGTAAATGTTTTTTTCCTTCATTCCTTCATTTCTCCTTCCTTCCTTCCTTCCTTCCTTCCTTCCTTCCTTCCTTCCTTCCTTCCTTCCTTCGTTCCTTCCTTCCTTCGTTCCTTCCTTCATTCCCTCCTTCCTTCCTTCCTTTTCTCTTTCTTTCTTTTCTTCCTTCCTTCCTTCCTTCCTTCCTTCCTTCCTTTTCTCTTTCTTTCTTTTCTTCCTTCCTTCCTTCCCTCCTTACTTCCTTCCTTCCTTTTCTCTTTCCTTCCTTTCTTTTCTCTTTCTTTCTTTTCTTCCTTCCTTTTCTCTTTCTTTTCTTCCTTCCTTTTCTCTTTCTTTCTTTTCTTCCTTCCTTCCCTCCTTCCTTCCTTCCTTCCATCCTTCCTTTTCTCTTTCCTTCCTTCCTTTTCTCTTTCTTTCTTTTCTTCCTTCCCTCCTTCCTTCCTTTTCTCTTTCTTTCTTTCCTTCCTTCCTTTTCTCTTTCTTTCTTTTCTTCCTTCCCTCCTTCCTTTCTTCCTGTCTCCCTTTTCTCCATCCTTCCTTCCTTCCTTCCTTCCTTCCTTCCTTCCTTCCTTCCTTCCTTCCTTCCTTCCTTTTCTCTTTCTTTCATTTCTTCCTTCCTTCCTTCATTTATCTTTTCTTTCTTCCTTTTCTCTTTCTTTCTTTTCTTCCTTCCTTCCCTCCTTCCTTCCTTCCTTCCTTCCTTCCTTCCATCCTTCCTTTTCTCTTTCCTTCCTTCCTTTTCTCTTTCTTTCTTTTCTTCCTTCCCTCCTTCCTTCCTTTTCTCTTTCTTTCTTTCCTTCCTTCCTTCCTTCCTTTTCTCTTTCTTTCTTTTCTTCCTTCCCTCCTTCCTTTCTTCCTGTCTCCCTTTTCTCCATCCTTCCTTCCTTCCTTCCTTCCTTCCTTCCTTCCTTCCTTCCTTCCTTCCTTCCTTCCTTCCTTCCTTTTATCTTCCTTCCTTCCTTTTCTCTTTCTTTCATTTCTTCCTTCCTTCCTTCATTTATCTTTTCTTTCTTCCTTTTCTCTTTCTTTATTTTACAACAGATACAACACAATGTAACAATTGGGTAAAGATGAATGTATGGTCCATGCTAGGCAGTAGGAAGTAGAACAGGCTGTATAACATGTTCAGCATGCTGGAAAATATTTACATCTCTTTTCGTAGAGACACAGAAGCCAGCCAAGAAAGGAGAGTCTTCAGCTATGGACAGACAGAACACTGAGGATCAGCATGGAGTTACTGGAAGTTCTGACATGGAAAATCCTGGAGGTGAGATAATATGGGATGGAGCTGGGAAGCTGGACCCCAGAGGATAATATTGGGTGGGGTGAGGAGAAAGAACATCAGGGGGTTCAGGAAATGCCATTACCTGGAGTCATCTATAAGCCTGGGTTCACACTGCCGCAACTTCCTTTGAACCCGACATCCCGACGACATCTTTAACCACTTCTGGACCGGAAGATTTTCCCCCTTAATGACCAGGCTATTTGTTTGCGATTTGGCACTGCGTTAATTTAACGGACAAGTGCGATGCTGTACCCAAAACAAATTGATGTCCTTTTTTCCCTACAAATAGAGCTTTCTTTTGGTGATATTTGATCACCTCTGCGATTTTTATTTTTTATGTTCTAAACAAAAAAGAGCGAAAATGCTGAAAAAAAAAAATATATATATTTTTCACTTCCTGCTATATATGCCCAAAAAAAAAAAAAAAATTAAAAAATCGAATTTTTTCATCCTGTTAGGCCAATTTTGTATTCTGCTACATATTTTTGTTAAAAAAAAATCCCAATAAGCTTATTTTGATTGGTTTGCGTTATTGCATCTACAAACTAGGGGAAAGATTTATTTTATTATTTTTTTTTACTAGTAATGGCGACGATCTGCGATTTTTAGTGGGACTGCAACTTTGCGGCGGACAGATCGAACCCCTAAGTGACATTTTTGGGGGACCCAGTGACATTACTACAGTAATCAGTGCTAAAAATAGGCACTGTTACTGTAATAATGACACTGGAATGGACGGGGTTAACCCAGGGCTGATCAAAGGTTTAAATGTGAGACTAGGGGGTGTTTTCTAACTGTGTGGGGGTAGGCTTGCGGAATGAATACTGAGACTTGTGTTCCTAAATAGGAGAAACACAGGATCCCTGTGTTCATTACTTACAGAACAGCGGTCTGCTGTGTTTTCTGTCTCTGTGGCCAATCGGCGCGTGCGCGCCCCCACTAGCGGTCTCACAAAGTGACGTACAGGTACGCCATTAATAATGACACTGGCAGGGAAGGGGTTAACCCAGGGGCGATCGAAGGGTTAAATGTGAGCCTAGGGGGTGTTTTCTAACTGTGAGGGGGATAGGCTTGTGACATCAACACAGAGAGCTGTGTTCCTAAATAGGAGGATCACAGGAGCTGTGTGTTGAAAGCAGAGAGAACAACGGTCTGCTGTGTTTACAACAGCAGACCGCCGTTCTCTCTTCATGGGGAGCGATCCTGGGTGCCCAGCGGCAATCGCAACTGCACCGTAGATCGGCTTCCCCGCTGGTGAGTGGGCGCACTTGCGCACCCCCCAGGATTGCTCCCGCGAACTGCCGAACAGGTACGGCGATTCGTGGTAACCTGCTGATCTGCCGCTGTATATAGGCGACGGCTGGTCGGCAAGTGGTTAACAGAAGTCAATGCAGGTCATATTGAAGTCACACCAGAAGTAGAGCAGGAACCTTTTTCTAAGTTGGAGCGATTTGAGTCACAGCGATTGGAATGGTTCCATTGCAGTTAATGGGGCTCAAGTTTCAAATCCTATGGCAAGTCGTGGCAGTGTGAACGGGGGCTGAGACTATCTCCATATTAGCATCTGATTCACTAAACTATTAGATTGGGGATCTCCAAACTAGGTCAGCTTAGGATCTATGGTCTCTGCAGTCCTCTCACCCCCCAGTCTCCAGCAAAGGAACATCCTCCATCCAGAAAAGCTGCAACCCCCAGCTCCCACCCTGCTGCTAAATTCACCCTGTTTACTAAACCCAGTAGCCTGCATTCACTATATGTGGTCCCCCACAGTACACACAACATGGAATAGTAATTATTTTAGTAAATATCCACTTACCGCATACTAACGTACCGGTACGTCGGTACACTTTGCGGGGTTATACCGGGATGATGCCTCTAGCTAGAGGCATCATCCCGGTACCGTGGTTTGAAGCCGACGGTCGGCTTTCCGTCGGTAACGACCGATGCGGCTCGGGAGCCGCTCGATCGTTACCCGGGGGCCGGGAAGGGACGTCCCCCCCCTCCCGCCGCCTTCCGTGGCTTTGCTCGGGGCTCCCGTCCCACCGGCACGTCCGCCGGCTGTATGGAGTCCCGATGAATGACGTAACCCGGAGGCGGCGTCCATGACGTCACTTCCGGGTTACTGTGCTGCAAAAGGCGGCAGATTTGAAAAACGGCTGTATGCAAAAATGCAGTTTTCGGCGTTTTGCATACAGGGAAGTGTAGTGGAGGGGTTTGGGGTCTTTTAGACCCTCGATCCCTCCATAAAATGTACCTGTCACTGCATATTGGTGTCACAAGGGATGTTTACATTGCTTGTGACAGCAATAAAAGTGATCAGATTTTTTTTTTAAAAAAAACGTGTAATAAAGTTAAAAAGAGATAAAAAATAAATAGGAAAAAAAAAAAAAATTCGCCGCCCCCGTCACCGTTAGCTCGCGCACAAAAAAAAAACGTATACACAAGTCGAGCCGCGAATGAAATCGCTGTTCAAACCCCACATGTGAGGTATCGCCGCGATCGCCAGAGCGTGGGCAATAATTAAAAAAAAAAAGCTACATTAGTTTTCTAGGAAAAAATACTGGTTTTAACTTGTAAACAAAAAGTGTCCGAAATAGGGCTGGGGCTTAAGTGGATATAAACTGCTAAATACCTTTTCTCATCAGCAGTATATAGCAGTCTTGTGACTTCTACCAGTGTCAGGTTAAAGCATGTAGGAGGAGCTTTCATTTGCCTATGACTGTCCTTTGAGGCTGCAGGGCCCCTGACCCTCTGTCTGGACAGTGCTGATTGGCCCTGTGCTGATCACATGCATTCTCCCCCCCCCAAAAAAAAAAAAAAACTCTCTAGCAATACACACCAAACTGAGCATGTGCAGAGTGGCTCTGTTCTATTAGGAGATGGTTTGGGGACTTTGGAAGAAAGGGAGGATCAGAAAAGACAGGATCAAACTGCCTTTTTACAAAACGCAGAGGATTTCCCTCTTAAGTTCCACAGTGAGTATAACAAGCATGCCTTACTGCATATACAGACTGATTTAACTGTTGTGGGTTTAGTAACACTTTATGCCTTACAGTAGTGAGGGGGACTCTAATGAGGAATGGAAATGGGGGACTCTGTTGAGGACCTTGATTTAGGAGGGTTCTCTGATGAGGACACTGACGTAAATGGGGGTTTCTGATGAGGTTCCTGATGTTAGGAGTGACTTTGATACCTACCCTCATGTATGGAGGGACTGTGTTGGGTACTCTGAGGTAAGGGGGACTGAAAAATGATGTCAAATGTAATGAAGGTCCATTTTTCTTTTCCAATAATTTTTTGATTGAAAGTTTACATATCAAATTCAGAGACAAAAGATTGTTCACATAGGGCAGGTAATACAGTATACCGGAAGATACATCGAGGAAATAGAAGTATGAACATAATGATATATTCCAACAAATACAGTATACCTGTTATATTGCTTGGCTCGATAAGCTGTGTGAAGGTCCATTTTAACCACTTAAGCCCCAGCCCTATTTCGGACACTTTTTGTTTACAAGTTTAAATCAGTATTTTTTCCTAGAAAACTACTTAGAACCCCCAAACATTATATATATTTTTTTAGCAAAGACTCTGGAGAATAAAATGTCGGTCATTGTAATATTTTTTATCACGCGGTATTTGCGCAGCGGTCTTTAAAGCGCCATTTTTTTGGAAAATTTTTGAAAAATCACATTTCACTAATTTTAAAAAATACTAAACAGTAAAGTTAGCCCATTTTTTTTGTATATTGTGAAAGAACATGTCACGCCGAGTAAATAGATACCCAACATGTGACGGTTTAAAATTGCGCCCCCCCCCGTGGGATCGCGACAAACTACGGTCAATAGAGATCTCAATCTGCGACGCTTTAAATTTATTTAACGGTTACCAGTTTTGAGTTAGAGTGTAGCTCTTTTTTTTAAATTATTGCTCACGCTCTGGCAATCGCGGCGATACCTCACATGTGTGGTTTTAACAGCGATTTCATTTGCGGCTCGACTTCCGTATACGTTTTTTTTTGTGCGCGAGCTAACGGTGACGGGGGCGGCTAAAAATTTTTTTTCTTTTTTCCCATTTATTTTATTTATTTTTTTAACTTTATTAAAGTTTTAAAAAAAAAAAAAAAATCTGATCACTTTTATTGCTGTCACAAGCAATGTAAACATCCCTTGTGACACCAATATGTAGTGACAGGTACACTTTATGGAGGGATCGAGGGTCTAAAAGACCCTAGACCCCTCCACTACACTTCCCTGTATGCAAAACGCCGAAAACGGCATTTTTGCATACAGCCGTTTTTCAAATTTGCCGCCTTTTGCAGCACAGTAACCCGGAAGTGACGTCATGGACGCCGCCTCCGGGTTACGTCATCGGAGACCCGATCAATGCCGTTTCCGGCATTCATCGGGACTCCATCCAGCCGGCGGACGTGCCGGCTGGGTGCTCGGGGCTCCCGGTGGAACGGGAGCCCCGGGCAAAGCCACGGAAGGCGGCGGGAGGGGGGGGGGATGTCCCCTCCCGCCCCCCCGGGTACCGATCGAGCGGCTCCCGAGCCGCATCGGTCGGTACCGACGGAAAGCCAACCGTCGGCTCTAAACCACGGTACCGGGATGATGCCTCTAGCTAGAGGCATCATCCCGGTGCACTACCGCAAAGTTTACCGACGTAGACCTACGTTAGTATGCGGTAAGTGGTTAAGTTCATTGGTGATATCAAATAATCTTCAGCAAAACTGATTTTTTTCCCTTGAGCTTTCACTGACATTTTCATCTCTGGGCCGGCTTGAAAACTTCGACTTCACGATTTCACCTCTCCTGGTTCTGGTCATTATGAAGGATCCCACTCCCACTCTTGTTTAATTCCAATTACTATACAGTGGAGGGAAATAATTATTTGATCCCCTGCAGATTTTGTAAGTTTGCTCACTTACAAAGAAATGAAGGGTCTATAATTGTTATCATAGGTGTATTTTATATGATAGAAACAGAATATCAACCACAAAATCCAGATAAACACATAACAAAACAAATGTATAAATTAAAGTTGCAGTTCAGTGAGTAAAATAATTATTTGAACCCCAAGGGAAACATGATTTAGTACTTGGTGGAGAAGTCCTTGTTGGAAAGCACAGAGGTCAGATGTTTCTTGTAGTTGGTGGCCAGGTTTGCACACATCTCAGGAGGGATTTTGGTCCACTCTTCTTTACAGATCTTCTCTAAATCCTTAAGGTTGCTTGGCTGTCTCTTGGCAACTCGAAGTTTCAACTCCCTCCATACATTTTCTATGGGATTAAGGCCTGGAGACTGGCTATGCCACTCCATGACCTTAATGTGCTTCTTCTTGAGCCACTCTTTTCTTGCCTTGGGTGCTTGTCATGCTGGAAGACCCATCCATAACCCATCTTCAGGGAAGAAGATTCTCATCCAAGATTTTACAATACGTGGCCCCGTCCATTAGCCCCTCCATGCAGCAAAGTTGGTCTGTACCTTTAGCAGAGAAACAACCTCAAATCATAGTTTTTTCACCTCCGTGCTTGACTGTAGGGATGGTGTTATTGGGGTAATAGTCAGCATTGTTCTTTCTTCAAACACAGTGAGTCGAGTTAATGGCAAACAGCTCTATTTTGGTCTCATCTGCCCAGCACACTTTCTCCCAATCCTTCTCTGAATTTCTCTGAATCATTTAGATGTTCATTGGCATGACTGTACATGTGCCTTCTTGAGAAGGGGGACTCGCCGTGTTTGGAGGAAGAAAAATGCTTCAGAGAATGATTGGGAGAAAGTGCTGTGTTCAGATGAGACCAAAATTGAGCTCTTTGGCATTAACCACTTGCCGACTGCCTAACGACTACGTCGGCAGTCAGCCCCTCACAGGCAGAGTGACGTAGATCTACGTCGGTAGCCTGTGAGGGTCTAGGGAGCGAGCACGCGCCACCGGAGGCGCGCTCCCGCTCCCGCGTGGTCACGGACACCCCCGCGCATGTGACCGGCAGACCCAATGTCCGCCGGTCACTCTGCGATCGCCGCTGCAGAGGGAGAAAGTCAGGCGGCTAGTGTAAACAAGCCGCCTGTCATTCTCCCCTGTGTAGAAACTGTGATCACACGGTTCTACTATGTAGGACCGTTGATCACTGTTTCTACAGCTCAACAGACAGCCAATCACAGCTAGAATCATGCCCCTAGGGACACACGCAGCCCCTCCCTCTCAAATAAAGTTAACCCCTTCACTACCAGTGTCATTTGTACAGTAACAGTGCATATTTATAGCACTGATTACTGCAGTAATGTCACTGGTAACCCCAAAAGTTTTAAAAAATGTCAGTCAAGGGTCCGATCTGTCCGCCGCAATGTTGCAGTACCGCAAAAAAAATCGCAGATCGCCGCCATTACGCGTTAAAAAAAAACAACAAAAATTACAAAAATCTTTCCCTTTGTTAGTAAACGCGATAACTTTTGCGCAAACCAATCAAAATACGCTTTTTGCGATTTTTTTTACCAATCATAGGTAGCAGAAAACAAATTGGCCGAAAAAGTTAAAAAATTGTGATTTTTACATTTTTTTGGGGGGAATTTCATATAAAAAAATGTGAAAAATATTGTTATTTTTGCAAAATTGACGCTCTTTTTTTGTTTATAGTGCATGATCAAAAAATCGCACAGGTGATCAAATACCACCAAAAGAAAGCTCTGTTTGTGGGAAAAAAAGGACGTCAAATTTGTTTAGGTACAGCGTCGCACGACCGCGCAATTGTGCGTTAAAGTCACGCAGTGCAGAATCGCAAAATACCCCCTGGTCAGGTAGGGGGTAAAATCTTCCAGGGCTTAAGTGGTTAACTCGATTCGCCGTGTTGGGGGAAGAAAAATGCTGACTATGACCCTAAGAAAATCATCCCTAGAGTTAAAGCACGGAGGTGGAAACATGCTTTGGGGCTGTTTCTCTGCTAAAGGTACAGGCGGATTTTGCCACATTGAGGTGCCAATGGACGAGGCCATGTATGGTAAATTCTTGGATGAGAACCTTCTTCTCTCAGCCAGAACACTGAAGATGGGTCATGGATGGGCCTTCCAGCATGACAATGACCCAAAACATACCACCAAGGCAACAAAGGAGTGGCTCATGAAGAAGCACATTAAGGTCATGGAGTGGCCTAGTCAGTCACCAACTACAAGACCCGTCTTGCCTCTGTGCTGGCCAACAAGGGTTTCTCCATGAAATAATAAGTCATGTTTTTCCTCATTTGTGTAAATACACTTGCGCCAAAAAACAAAAAAGTAATATGTGAATAAAATAAATATTGGTTAATAATATGAAGCAGCTGCTGCTGCAAAAACAATGATAAAACTATAAATAAATTGCGGCACTAGTGGTGTACTCTATGCGGTCTGCAACGCTAGCTTCCAGATAAAATATAAACACACCAATCAACAACCATGAATACTTGTAAATGTTGCATCAAAACTATTATCATAAAGTGCTAGTGAAAAACATAAAGTGCTAGTGAAAAACATAAAGTGCTAGTGCAAAGAAAAAAAAGAGGGATTGACCCCTATGAACCCAGTGCACTCTATAAATAAAATTAAAAACATTGAGAAGTATATAAGAAAAAAATATTAAATTATTAATATAAAAAAACTTCAGTCCAGTGGAAAAACAGTCCAGCAATCCATTTATACTAAATCCTTCCCGGATTTCCACCCAAAATAATGCAATCTTCCTGGCACATTGACCAGATGCATCATAAATATGTATCCTGGAAGTAATGATGGTGACACCCTCTGTGCAAAATGTAGAAAGAATTCCCACTCACCAAACGGTGTTGATTCCTCTTACTATATGGCAAATGGGATCAAAGCAAAGCTTTAGTGGTCTCCGTGACCGAGATGGGGATCTCTGAACCGTCCTCGCTGTCAGTTTCCTCCACAGGATAAATAGTAGTCAATGCAATCCCAAGGAGAGGAAACAAAAACAAACGTGCTCCTCATAGCGCAAAAACGTTTTTGCTTTAATTATTTAAAACTATCCCTTGTAGGGCCACTGTACAAAAGAGTTTAAAATTGCAATAGGGAAACACTCCCGTGCGGTTTCTCGCACTGTGCAAGCAAGTGGTGCAAAGCCGGACGGCCCAAAAAATTCTTTCCACGGAAGGTGTCACCATCATTACTTCCAGGATATATATTTATGATGCATCTGGCCAATGTGGCAGGAAGATTGCACCATTTTGGTTGGAAATCCGTGAAGGATTTAGTATAAACAAATTGCTGGACTGTTTTTCCACTGGACTAAACTTTTTTTATATTAATAATTGAATAATTATTTTCTTATATACTTCTCAATCTGTTTAATTTTATTTATAGAGTGCACTGGGTTCATAGGAGTCACTCCCTCTTTTTCTTCTTTGCACTAGCACTTTATGTTTTTCACTAGCACTTTATGTTTTTCACTAGCACTTTATGTTTTTCTCTAGCACTTTATGTTTTTCACTAGCACTTTATGTTTTTCAATAGCACTTTATGTTTTTCACTAGCACTTTATGTTTTTCACTAGCACTTTATGTTTTTCACTAGCACTTTATGTTTTTCTCTAGCACTTTATGATAATAGTTTTGATGCAACATTTACAAGTATTCATTGTTGTTGATTGGTGTGTTTATATTTTGTTTGGAAACTTGCGCTGCTGACCGCATAGAGTACACCACTAGTGTGGCAATTTATTTATAAGTCATGTTTTGCTTGGGGATCAAATACCTATTTTACTCACTGAACTGAAACTTAATTTATAACAATCGTTTTATGTGTTTTTTCTGTATTTTGGTTGATATTCTGTCTCTATCATTTAAAATACACCTATGATAAAAATGATAGACCCTTCATTTCTTTGTAAGCGGGAAAACTAGCAGGGGATCAAATAATTATTTTCCCCACTGTAAATGCAAGAACTTGCCATGGCACAGATATCAGCTTATTGTTCAACCTACTACCAAGCCAGCAAAGCAGTTTTGGTTGGGATTTTAAAATAAACTATATTGATTTATATTACATTTTCTCTTTTATGCAAGGCTACATTTATGTGGACTCTGATGAAGAATGTGTGGAGCTGGTAGAAGAGGGCACATCCATAAGCAAAGGTGAGTCAAACTGGCTGCATGGGATTTTTTTTATATTTCACTGTCTGGATATCATTCGGGGAATTTTCCTTCACTTTTTATTCTAGTGTAGCACTAGAGTCAAGCGTACCCTATAGAGGCCTGAAGTGATGAAGATCTTTACGGGAATGTCACAGCTAGAGATAATGCTGGCTTGCATGCGACTTCCGGGTCTTGGAGAGGCCCTCCACTGTTCTCTATATATATTTATGCAATGTTGATATTGTGTTTAGTTAGTTAGATAGGGTAATGCCTTAAACTGTCAAGTATATTTTGTTTGGCGGGGTGTGCATTGGTCTAAATGCACCTGGTATATGTTTATGTACATACATGTGTGAATATTTGTACAGCAGAGTCATATATTTTTCCATGTAACATGTAATGTATTTACTGGCCACATATGGGTATGCCCCATGGCCCTGTACATTTGTTATTTCCCTTTCCCCTTTTCCAAGTTTGTGGTATACTCTGTAAAAATTTTTGTACAAGAATTTGTAGGGGTAGTGTAATGTTTTGGTACCTTTGGGTACCCTAATTACTCTTTCATAAGTGTATGCGCCCCACCATTCTCTTTTGGTAAGGTGCGCATACACCTTTAAGACTGATGCTGTCATCACTGAGCGCCGGACTGGATGGATATTTAGATCGCCGGCTCTCACTCACATGTGTTCGTTCAAACTGCTTTGTGCCTTGATGCTAACCTGTCTTGAAGCTCTCATGCTTGCAAGCATACCTCGCTGTCGGAACCACGCTGCGCTGATCCCTGTATCCCGCTACCGGATCATCCGCTCTTGCCGAACCTCTCCTCTGCTACATTGCTATTAGTGATAAGTACCCCACAAGGGAAACCTCTATAACTTTCATACTAAAGCTTACACTATCTAGCTCTGCATACTAAGGACTATTACTACATCTGCATTATCTAAGATTGCTAGCTCTTGAGCCTACTACCACCTGTTCTTGCACTGGGTTGATCTCTCTTGTATGTCCACCTGCTACTCTGTCATCTGCTACCATACATGATTGCTAAACCTATCTGCATCCCATCTGCTACTATCTTACTTTCAAGAACATTTCCTTTCAAGTGTCTGTCATCTACCATCTCTACCCAACCTGTCTCTTTAGCCTATCATCACTGTGTTACTATATACATAAGTCACTCTAGGAAACATCTTATTGAGTGTGTGTATTTACCTGCTGAATTGAGATCATCCACACATGATGAGTCATTGAGAGTTGGGATTGGTGTCTCAGCGTTTCTCTACATGACTACTGAAGTGGAATATTTCTGCAGCTGAAAATCCACATCATACATAAAACGCAGGAGCGTTACAGATTGAACGAACCACAAATGGATTCAGCAGAAATAACCACTCAGATGACACAATTAAAACAGCAAGTACCTGCGTTAATACACGCACTTGCTGAATTAAAAGAAGACAATCAGGCTCTGTCGCAGCAGGTAATTAGACTGACACAACTTACCACTGCTCAGTCCCCTGAACCCAAAATAAATCCTCCTTTGGTATTTACAGGCGATCGCAAAAAATTTCGCGAATTTAAAAACGCATGTGAGTTACTTTTCTTGCTAAAACCCCGTACCTACCTTACTGATCACATTAAGGTTTGTACTATTATTTCTTACCTAACAGGCGATCCTCGGGTCTGGGCAGACTCTCTTTTTGAGAAAAGCGACCAGCTTCTCAACTCCTATGCCTTGTTCCTAGCAGAACTCACTAGCCTATATGATGATCCCAATAGGCAGAGTACTGCCGATCTTCAATTAAGATCCTTGAAACAAGGTGGGAGACCTGTAGAAGACTTTGTCGCAGAATTCAAGAGATGGACCCTTGATTCAGAATGGAATGATGCATCTCTGAAATCCCAATTTAGGCTTGGCCTATCAGAGGCCGTTAAAGACGAGCTCGCCCGAGCGGATCTGCCAAAAACCCTGGATGCATTGATACAACTCAGTATCACCATAGATAGAAGACTACGAGAAAGAAAGGCTGAGAAAATGGGAATGCCATTATCCAGTTCTTCTCGGATTTCGGCCGTTGACCCCGTTCCTATGGAGGTAGGAACCATACGCCCACCTCTATCAACTATGGAAAGAGCCAGAAGACGATCTGGTAATCTCTGCTTGTACTGTGCATCCCCGGATCACAAGATAAACGTCTGTCCCCTAGTCTACAAAAAGAAGGGTGAGTGTTCACATGTCCTCCTAGGGGGATTAACAACTTCAATCACTAACCCTTACCTTTCTGTTTGCTTAACATTACAGTGGGACCAGAACAGGATTACTACTAAGGCCATGATTGACACAGGATCTTGTGGAAATTATATTGACATACGTTTTGCTGCTTTAAATAAAGTTCCTATTATTTCTAAACTTAAACCTGTCTCAGTGAGTCTTATTAACGGTGTTCCTTTATCCTCTGGTCCGATCACTGATCAGACACAGGCACTCCTAGTCACTACTAACGGGTCTCATATGGAGACCACTACCTTCGATCTAATACCTTCACCCCACTTTCCCATTGTTTTGGGACTTCCCTGGTTGCACACACATCAACCAACCATAGATTGGAAGGAACGGACCCTGACCTTCCTCTCTTGCTATTGTGAGGGTACGTGTAACCTCCCGTCTTTCGGGAAGATCCTGTCTGTGGTGACAGATGAGATTGAACCACTATGTTATCAGGATCTCTCTGAGGTTTTTCTTGAGAAAAATGCTCAAGCACTACCTCCCCATCGAGACTATGATTGTAGCATTGATCTACTCCCAAATAGCAAATTGCCGTTCGGTCATGTTTATCCTCTTTCACAGGATGAACTTTCCCATCTCAAGGACTATTTGGATGAGAATTTGGAAAAAGGTTTTATTAGACCTTCCACTTCTTCCACAGCAGCAGGACTCTTTTTTGTCCGCAATAAGGACTCAAGTCTCAGGCCTATCATCGACTATAGGCAATTGAATGCTATTACAATAAAAGATCGCTATCCTCTACCGCTTATCCCTGAGCTCATTGAGCAGGTGCGTGGAGCTACCTATTTTTCAAAATTGGACCTGAAAGGAGCATACAATCTCATTCGAATCTGTGATGGACACGAGTGGAAGACTGCATTCAGAACCAGATACGGATTGTTCGAATATCTTGTAATGCCATTCGGGCTATGCAACGCCCCTGCAGTTTTTCAACGATTTATAAACAATATTTTCAGAGACTTACTAGATGTCTGTGTTGTGGTATATCTGGACGATATACTTATATATTCACGATCCCTGTCTGAACACATAAGACATGTAAGACTAGTATTATCGAGATTGCTTGCACACAACCTTTATGTGAAACTGAAAAAATGCTTGTTTCATAAAGAAGAGGTACTGTTTCTAGGCTACATCATATCCAAAACAGGAATCGAGATGGACATGAGTAAGATATCCTGCATTCAGGATTGGCCTACACCAACCACACGCAAGGCGCTACAGCGATTCCTTGGATTTTCGAATTTCTACAGGAAGTTCATTAGAAACTTCTCTGCCATTGTGAGACCCCTCACACAGCTCACTAGCATTAAAAAACCATTCAAATGGTCAGATGAAGCAAATAAAGCTTTTCACCTGTTAAAGACAAGGTTTACTTCTGCTCCCATACTACGCCATCCAGACCCATCCCTCCAATACATTCTGGAAGTAGATGCGTCAAACATGGCAGTAGGAGCAATACTCTCCCAACAACCAACTCACACTTCACCACTTCATCCAGTCGCCTTTTTTTCTAAATCCCTAAGCAGTCCAGAGATAAATTACCCCGTGGGTGAAAAGGAACTGCTTGCTATAAAATTGGCTCTGGAGAATTGGCGACATCTACTCGAAGGCACCCAATTACCAATACTTATATACACGGACCATAAAAATCTCCAATATCTTCAGACTAACAAAACTCTCTCGCACCGACAGGTACGATGGTCACTATTCTTTCTAAGGTTTAACTTCCTAGTGACCTACACACCTGCAGATAAGAACAAAAAGGCGGATGCACTATCACGACTAACTGAAGAAAACTACTTCAAAATCCCTTCCGTTCCTATAATACCTCACAAACGCATTATTGGAGTTGTCCGTTCCTTGAAGGAAGAGGTTTTGCATGGTATAAGTTTGGATTCACCCCCACCACAACTAAATACTGATGCAGAAGGCTTCCTCTACTACAACGACAAACTTTACATACCACCTACCATACGCACCAAGATCTTGGAATTATCGCATGATGTGCCTATGGCAGGACATATGGGTATGACAAAGACTCTTAATCTGATTACCAGGCAATTCTGGTGGCCTGACATGAAAACATCTATACAAAAATTTGTCTCTTCATGCAATGTCTGTGCCAGGTCCAAAATTGACACTACGAGACCATCCGGTCTACTATGCAGTCTACCAATACCCCAAACTCAATGGGAAGTTGTGTCCTTGGACTTTATAGTTGAATTGCCTCCTTCCAAAGGATTTAATACCATCTTAGTGTCAGTGGACCATCTGACAAAAATGACACATTTCATTGCTATTCGCAGACTACCTTCGTCCAAACAAACGGCAGAACTCCTGATGAAACATGTCTTTAAGTTACATGGTATCCCAAAAACTCTTCTGTCTGACCGTGGATCACAATTTATTTCCAAGTTCTGGCAAGAACTATGTCACATACTACGGATTGAGCGGAAGCTCACTTCTCCTTACCATCCGCAGACCAACGGACAGACTGAAAGAGTCAACCAATGCATCGAGCAATATTTACGTTGTTACACTTCTTACCAACAGGATGATTGGGTGGATCTTCTCCCTCTGGCAGAATTTGCCTACAACAACGCAACCCACAGTACGACCAAGCAGAGTCCGTTCTACTTGAACTATGGGTTTCATCCCTCTATTCTTCCACCACGCATCCTTCCTTCAAATAACCCAGTAGCTTCAGACTATCTTACCCAAATAAAGGACTCTCTGGGTTTGCTTAATACTACCATTGCACACGCTCATAGTCAACAAAAGAAGTACTATGATCTTCGCAGAAGACCTTCTCCTCAGTACGCTATCGGGGACCTCGTTTGGCTCTCAACAAAAAAATTTAAGACTGAAAATCCCTAGCAAAAAGCTTGGACCTCTGTTCTTGGGACCTTTCCCAATCAAGAAACTTATTGGAAAAGCTGCAGTACAGCTTACATTGCCAATAGACCTCAAAATACATCCCATTTTCCATGTGTCGCTACTGAAGCCCCATGTTCCTGACCAAGGAATAAGGCCTACTATCCCACCTCCTCCTCCTGTACAAGTTGAAGGTGGAGAAGAATATGAGATAAAAGAGATTCTGGATTCTCGTATCCACAGAGGAAGACTTCAGTACTTGGTTCGATGGAAGAACTATGGGCCCCAAGACGACACCTGGCTAAACACCTCTGACATACATGCCTCTAGATTAATCCGCAATTTTCATGCAAAGTACCCAGACAAACCAGCTCCAGAGGCCTTCAGGAGCCGGCCTTAAGGGGGGGTACTGTAATGTTCTGGTACCTTTGGGTACCCTAATTACTCTTTCATAAGTGTATGCGCCCCACCATTCTCTTTTGGTAAGGTGCGCATACACCTTTAAGACTGATGCTGTCATCACTGAGCGCCGGACTGGATGGCTATTTAGATCGCCGGCTCTCACTCACATGTGTTCGTTCAAACTGCTTTGTGCCTTGATGCTAACCTGTCTTGAAGCTCTCGTGCTTGCAAGCATACCTCGCTGTCGGAACCACGCTGCGCTGATCCCTGTATCCCGCTGCCGGATCATCCGCTCTTGCCGAACCTCTCCTCTGCTACATTGCTATTAGTGATAAGTACCCCACAGGGGAAACCTCTATAACTTTCATACTAAAGCTTACACTATCTAGCTCTGCATACTAAGGACTATTACTACATCTGCATTATCTAAGATTGCTAGCTCTTGAGCCAACTACCACCTGTTCTTGCACTGGGTTGATCTCTCTTGTATGTCCACCTGCTACTCTGTCATCTGCTACCATACATGATTGCTAAACCTATCTGCATCCCATCTGCTACTATCTTACTTTCAAGAACATTTCCTTTCAAGTGTCTGTCATCTACCATCTCTACCCAACCTGTCTCTTCAGCCTATCATCACTGTGTTACTATATACATAAGTCACTCTAGGAAACATCTTATTGAGTGTGTGTATTTACTTGCTGAATTGAGATCATCCACACATGATGAGTCATTGAGAGTTAGGATTGGTGTCTCAGCGTTTCTCTACATGACTACTGAAGTGGAATATTTCTGCAGCTGAAAATCCACATCATACATAAAACGCAGGAGCGTTACAGGTAGCTGCCCAGAGCCAGTGAGGACATAGCTCATTTTTGGCGGGGGGTGAGTGTAGAACCCTCCTAGGTAGGTGCTAGTGAAACAGTATAGTTAGTGCTCTGTCTGCTTATCAGAAGAGCTGCAGGTAAATCTATATTGTTCTCTGCCTAACAGAGAGCAGGATCTGTTAGTGAGGTCTGCTCATTGTTCTCAGAGTGCAACTCATTGTGTCTAGAGAGTGTTTCACACTGGTCCAATAGGGAGGCCTATTGGACAGTGGGAGGAAACTTGACAAATGAGTGCACAGGCTTTTGATACAGCCCTGGTGATTTGGCAGAGGAAAAGTGCCTTGAGGCATGCTGGGATACTGTATAAAAGCCAGGAGCATATGTGCTTGGGGTCTTTCGGCTGGATAGCAGAGTCCCGGAGGGGGGCTGCCTCCTGCTCTGTAGAGGGGGCCATGTGGCCTCAGGTAGTCGACCTGAGGGCCTAGAGAGTGCCAGTGAGGAACTCATTCTGTCTGGAGAGTGTTTCACACTGGTCCAATAGGGAGGCATGTTGGACAGTGGGAGGAAACCTGACAAAACCCGCATGGGCTTTTAATACAGTCCTGATGATTGGCAGAGGGAAAGCCGCCTAAGTGCATGTTGAGATACTGTATAAAAGCCAGGAGCACATGTGCTCGAGGTCTTTTGTTGGGGAGCAGAGTCTCGGAGGGAGGGGGCGGCTGCCTCTTTCTCTGTAGAGGTGCCATGCGGCCTCAGGGGGTCGTCCTGAGGGCCAGAAGAGTAGCAGTGGGGAGCTGAACCCAGAGGTTCAGGGAAGCTCACTGAGAGGAGAGACACTGGAGAATCTTTCTCTGCAGTACCGTGAGTACGGAAATTCGTGTCAAGGGGCCTGACCTGAGGGTGGCCACCTCTACTCCTAGGATAGTCAGTGGACGGGTGTCAGTGCCGGGAAGAGGATGCTAGTGAGAGTGTCCTGAAGATAGATTATCATCCATCAAGTCATCTTGTTAGAGAGCAAAGAGAAAAGAGACTTAACCCCATCCACCCTAGTGGCACAGTGGTTTAACAGCCTGGCTGTTCCATATTTTCAAGCAGAACTCTGACGATAGAAGTCCTCAAACAATATCATTTTTGCAATTGGAGTATCCCACTATTCCCTTCACCTATCCCAAATTATCAATAAACAACAAAACAAACACCACCCCTACACTGTTCATTCATGTGACGAGCCATTGGGAACAAGGAGGGATTTAGAGACTTGTTCAAGTAAATATGTGTTGGTAACTAGGGGAGCCCGCAAAGACAATATCCAGCAGTTCCTGCGGGGGGCAGTGCTACACTAGAGATGCAAAAGGAAGTTAGAGGAAATCCAGCAAACAGGTGTCCCCACTGAAAGATTTTCCCTCACCTCTTGTTCTGGGACAACAAATGTTGGATGTCACCTCACTTTCATTTTCTGTAGCAATGGTCACTTGTACAAATTTAGCGGTTAAACTCCACAATGAGGAAAGAGCAGCAACAGTAAAATTTGACAGATGGTCTAGAGCTGGTTCACACAACAAAAATGCACTCCATATCCATTTTAGATGCATTTTTGCATGCACGGTTTTTACACGATTTTTTAAATTGTAAACTAAAGATCGACCAATAATCGGCAAAGCCGATATATCGAGGGCCGATACGCACTTTCTCTGATATATCGGAATCGGCCTTTTGATTTACCGATATTGCCGATATTTCGGGAAAGTGCATGTACCGAAGTGATGCCTGCAGCTAGAGGCATCACCCCGGTACCGGTGTCCATAGCCAGCGGTCGGCTGTCTTGTAATGACAACCGATGCGGCTGAGAAGCCGCTCGGCTGTCATTCCAAGGAGCGGGAGGAAACGTCCCCCCTCCCGCAGCCTTCCACGGCTCGCCCGGGTCTCCTGTCCCACCGGTAGACCAGGGCATCCTACCTTCACCGCCACCGTCTGACCGGGTCTCCATCTGCACCACTGCCGTCTGACCAGGTCTCCATTTCTTTGAATTTGGCGCCGCCGAGTACCTGGAAATGATGTCGAGACATGACATCACTTCCGCGTACTGGCAGCGCCGAATTTAAAAACTTACAGCATTCAAAACAGCCAAACTTAGCGTTTTGAAATCTTTTAAGTGCAGAGGAGGGACCCCCAGATCCCTCCACCACAGTACCTGTAGACATTAAAAAAAAAAAAAAAAATTTTAATGTCCGAAAATATCGGCCAATATCGGCCGATACCGATATCCAATGACCAAAAAATCGGTATCGGCGGTAAAAAAACTATATTGGTCGATCACTATTGTAAACCATATGGGCCAATTCATACCACATGCAGCCCAGTGCACTTTTTGCTACATCAAAAATGCATGGACAGTAGACTATATGGTTTCCAAAGGCACAGTTCACACCAGGTCAATCAGTTCCAGGGCGTTCCAGTTCCAGAAAAAAGTAGAACATACTGCATTTTTCCTGCACTGGATTGTACTGGAATGCGGTTAAACGCATAAAAAATGCACTGGAATGCATAAAAATGCATAAAAAAATGCAGCTTACCTCAGTACAATGAAAAAAACCTGGAAAAAGTAGAAAAAAAGCATCTGGAATGCATCCGGAAACCTATCAAAAAAGCAGTGGAACGCATCAAAACCGAGCTAAAAAACGCGCATGCAGAAACGAATCCAGAATGGATCTGGAGTGTGTTTTTGTGGTGTGAATCAACCCTATAACCTACTTTCCATGTGTTTTTAATACATGAAAAAATGCACTGGACTGCATGTGGTGTGAATTAGCTCTAAGGCCTGGTTCACACCTATGCGTTTTTTGCAGAAACGCACTGCAGTTAGTTTACCATGGATTGCTACGGGACATGTTCACATCTATGCTTTTTTCAGCCATTGCATTTTTGGAAAGGGTCAGGGACTTTTTTTAAAAATAGTGCTTTTTGGGTTCAATAGACTTCAATGAAGAAGCTGCAGAAAATGATGTAGAATGTTTTTGCCTGCATTTTTTTGGCTGCAATTTGTGTTTTGTGTTTTTTAATCTGCCCAACAACAAATTGCTAAAAAAAAATAAATAAAAAAACCCATAAAAAATGCAAAATGCAATTCGCAGCAAAATCGTGGGAAAATCGCGTGTGCAAAACGGGGAGACCCGGGCAAACCGCAGAAGGCGGCAGGAGGGGAGGCGATGTCCCCTCCCGCTTCTTGTAATGACAGCCAAGCGGCTTCTCAGCCACATCCGTTGTCATTACAAGACAGCCGACCGTTGGCTATGGACGCCGGTACCGGGGTGATGCCTCTAGCTGCAGGCATCACTCCAGTACAGCACTTTCCGAAATATCGGCAATATCGGTAACCTCCGGGGCCGATTCCAATATATCAGGGAAAGTTCAGATCGGCCCTCGATATATCAGCTTTGCCGATAATCGGTCAATCCCTATTATTAACCCATAGTTAACCCTATTTAGCCCTGACTACCTCCTGGCCCTATACTGTTAAATAGTACATTAACATGTACACTGTTTAGTCACAACATTGACCACCTACCTAATATTGAGTATGGCCCCCTTTTACTAAAGCAGCCCTGACCCATTGAGGCATGGACACCAAAGTAACATCCACATGAATGGCAGGACCCAAAGTTTCCCAGCAGAACATTACCCAAAGCATCACACTGCCTCTGCCAACTTCCTTCTTATACTGCATCCTGGTGCCATCTCTTCCCCAGGTAAGTGACTCGCATGCACCTGGCCATCCAAGTGATGTAAAAGAAAACGTGATACATCAGACCAGGCCACCTTCTTCCATTGCTCCGTAGTCCAGTTCTAATATTCATGTGACCATTGTAGACAAAGCTTTTGGCTGTGGACATGGGTCAGCATGGGCTTCACAGCCCCATACACAACAAACTGTGATGCCCATTTTCCACCACACCAACTTCATGTTCACTTGCTGCCTAATATATCCCACCAATTTTCAGATGCCATTGTAATGAGATATTCCCTTTGCCTGTCAGTGGTCAAATGTTATGGCTAATCGGTGTGTACTACACATAAATGAAAGATGATTGAAGAACAAAGGGGGGGGGGGGAGGGGCGGAGAGACTTGGTTCTAAATAACAGATAGAAGGTCAGAAGCTCATTTCATAGTGCAGAAAGGAATAGGATTAATCATCACTGGCTGCTCCCCTGAGTAAGTGAGTCTTTCTATTCACTGTGACGGACCGCTTGGCATCCGTCTTGGGTGCTTCCGGTAGTATACAGCTTCCCCCAGTCTGGAACCATGACCAGTGTAGAACAGATATCCCTTCACATTCCCATGACTGCCCAGCCATACCCTATACTCCACCCTCCAATACTTGTAATTAATGGAGACTACACAACAAATGGAGTAGACAAATGTCCAAAGCAGCCTCTTTATTAACAAATAAACATAAATTAACATAAACGATAAAACATTCCTTATAAGCCAAACATACCAGTAAGTAAAGGCAGTTGGTCCTTGAAGGCCCACCAAGCTACAGTATGTCCCAACTATGCCCTGCGTAACATTTTACCATAATAATAAGGCCTCCAGCCGCAACACACAGGCTCGGAGACAACTCACTGACTGAAGTGCACCCAGTACCATATTCCGGGCAAACCGACGTTGACCAGAATACATCAGAGGGACACATACCACCGATGGGTCCTGAATCCTTCCTTATCCTACTTCTTCCACCAGGAAAGACCAACAACCGTTTCACTGCCATGACATCCTTCACGTCCACCGCACCTGTTTAGAAAATAAAAGTGCCCAAAAAGAAAACAAAAAGGGAGGGTGGGTGGTTAAGCTTCTTCCTGCGTCTGTCGGGTCACTGGACGCCAGGGCTGAGCCTCCCCCCAAAACTTCCCTGGCTCCTCCTTAGTTACCATCTACCCAATCCAGTGAAACCACTGTAACTAAACTGCAACCCACACTGTACTTGTCAGTATACAGCTTCCTTCCCAGTCATGAACATAGATACCAGATTTTCCGAGCCGCCCTTCATACAAAACTCGCAGACAACTTAGCTTGTACTGGAATCTCTCTTTATTGAACAGTCACACATAATTTATATACAGCATGGACCTCCCCCTACTGATCAGATTACCACACACAGGTCAGGGGTTGATTGATTACATTATCATATGCAGATGAAATTGTATACAGAAATAAAATTAACCTGAACTAATTATCTAGCCATCTGATCAGAACAATGTGAGGTCATTAACATTTAACAATAGAACAGAACACAATCCACATAACACCTCAATAGATAGACAATAGGGAGAGCCTGCCATTGACAGTCTGTCCGTCTCCTACATTGAAGTACATGGAATACACATATAAAGCATTGCTTTGAGTATTTAGGAGTCACAAACTTCATGGCAACAGGCTATAGGTCTCACGGTGTAAAGTGGAATAAAATCTTCATATTGCTTGAGAGATATTGTTGATAAATATTACTCTCCCATTTGAAGTTATCCAAACCATATTCTCAGTGTCCATTAAGTATTTGTCTTTCACTCCCAGTGACGGTGAGTACTGTCGCAACCACTAAATTCCAACACCTAACTTTTAACCCTTTCCTAAACTCACTCCCCTCTTCACACTGTAATGCCTGCCCTACGCTATTTTTTTATTTTTTTCTTCACTCCAGGCCTCACTGGAACCAGGTATTCTAGGTGAATATTGCACCCGAGAACTAGACGACGCTAGCTTAGGTGTGAACTGGAACTGACTTTATTGTAAACTCACACAGAATATATACCACACAATATCAGGTAAGATCTTGATCACATTATGCAAACTGAAAACAGTAAGATTATTAACACAGCTAAGGAACAACCTATATAAACATAAACAGTAAGCTAATTAAACAGTAAGCTAATTAACAATTATTCACATAGACAAGCCTAGGTGACCTAGGACAATTCTTTGATTATTTATGGATCCCACCCCACCTCAGACTTTCCGGCACCAGTTTACAACAGTCTATGAGACTTAAACACATACAATGTTCCAGCAGTCTGAAAAGTGGAATTCATTTATCTTCATAACGTTCTTGAGGGATATTTCTATCCCAAGCGGAGGGGCTTCTGGGCTATTGCAACTAATTCTGCAGAAGGGCCACCATATTTCCTCTGACCATTAACCTGTACAAGATTAATATTACACCTTTCCATCCACTCCAGATGGGAAGCCTTATTGTCTTTATTCAGAAAATGAATCCAAGCCTCACTCTCAGCAAACATCACGTTGTTGCCCATCATTAGAGAAAGATCTGTTCTCTCCATGGGATCGGAGGCTGAACTGAGCTCTTCATCATGCTCTGACTGGAAGAAGTAGACAAAATCCTAAGTCCCCTCCATGGGCCATAATCAGTAGGCTTGCCCCTAGTCCTGTCCAAAAGCCTCTGTCCCAGTTGGGTCTGTCACATTCAGTATCCTTTTTTTTTTTTTTTAGAAGATGAAGAAGAAGATGTGATATGCATGGAGTCTGATTGTTCTTATTCTTCAAGAACTGAAGTGGAGGAAGATAAAGAAAGTGACAACGAAGGTACTTCTTCGTCACTGTTTTTATAAAGATTTTACATTTCAAACATGAGTCAGCTACATGGACTCATTCACACCTAGCGTTTTGAGAATTTGGCCACTAGAGAGAGCAAAGTATCACAGGAAATTCTTATGATAGTTAGCCACATCTAGTGGCCAAATGTGGTATTTTCCATTTTAAATCAATGCAAATTATTTGACCAACACAGTAGAAATAGCATTACAGTAAACCCCCCTCCATTGCGGGGGTTATGTTCCGGACCCAGCCGCAAAAAGTGAAAATCCGCAAAATAGAAAAACCCTATTAAAATGCATTGTAGGCATGTTTTTTTTACTGTCACTGTACGTGTAAAAGCATTTTAAGGTATTTAAACACACTTTTAAAACAATAGAAACTCATTTAAACACATAAAAGATACTGAGAGACATAGCAAGAGCTATGGAAAACACAAAAATATTTCATTTTTAATGATTTATATAGTAAAATAACATTACAAAAAAAACCGCAATATACCGGGACCGCAAAAACTGAACCGCGATGGAGCGGGGGTTTACTGTATACCATTTAGAGAGCAGCATTAGGCAATATTGGGTTTTTAAGGTGCAAATTAACACAGACAATTTAATAAATAAAAAATATATTTTATTGTTAGTAATTTAAAAAGCATACATATTAATATATACCGTAAACTTTGACATACAGTAAGCAATTTTCATATTTGTCTCGACATGTATGACTGTCACTGTATCAAAACAGCTTCTTCAGGAGATAATGGGAAATGCTCTCCTAATAATGAAAACAAGCATTGATTATTATAACATTTGCAAATTGTCATTCATCACAACATTTCAACATTTTTTCAATCAATATTAATGATGGTGCTTACATGCATCAATTTTACCAGAAGGGATAAATCCTCTCGGCAAAACAGGAATAAAAAAGGTTATAGATATAACCCATTTTCTTACAACATATAGATTTTCTTAATAACATGATTATAATAATTATAATAATCAATGCTTGTTTTCACTATTAGGAGAGCATTTCCCATAATCTCCTGAAGAAGCTGTTTTGATACAGTGAAACATGTCGAGATAAATATGGAAAATTGCTTACTGTATGTCGAAGTTTACAGTATATATTAATATGTATGATATTTAAATTACTAACAATAAAATATATTTTTTATTTATTAAATTTCCTGTGTTAATTTGCACCTTAAAAACCAAATATTGCCTAATGCTGCTCTCTATATTCTACTAACGAGGGTGTGGTGCAATGTCAGGTTTGTTTGGAACATCCGCCCACTAACATATCCAGCATTATACAAATTTTTTTCCTATTCTATTCATTTGGAAACAATGTAAAAGCACTTGTTCTGGGCAAAAAAATAAATAAATATATATACATACACCCCAAAGTGCCATTGACTTCTCCAATCTCATTGAAAGCCTAGGGACAGTTCATTCAATTGACTTTCTCTGAAAACTGAAGAGGGTTACTATGTAGAACCTCTCCTAATCATTCTAAGCTGGTCATAGATGATTAATGTTTTTGACGGCCAGCTGATTCATACACACATCCAAGGTGGATGAAGGAATCCTCCCTGCTGTGCTATTATATTTTGACAGATATCCTCCTCTGCTGCCAAAATACACTGGTTAGCACTGCAGCCCATTGGCTACATGCACTGGTTGAACACAAATTTTCCAGTAGTACCATTTGGGAGGAGTTGATCACTAGGTTGACTCCTCTTGAACAAGAATGGACATAAATGGATTGAAATGTATCTGGTCCCCCGCTGAACCTCCCACATTTCGATCCACCTATGGCCGGCTTAACTTCTTTCTCTATAAACAGTTGAAATAATTTTCCTTTAAACCTGAAGTCTTGGCTGGATAAAAAGTTACCCTTGCAGTGGTTCCCCCACCTCACTGCACAAACCAAATGCTCACCTGCGGGGGATTGGGATATAGTGAAATACTGTAATTCTCACTCCCACAGGCTTCCTCTGCCCTGTTCGACTGGTCTCCCAAAGCCTTTTCTCTTCCCTGCCTAACTGGTCTCAGATCTCCAACGTCATCAACAAAGCCATGCTACTCCATAAAGATCGCCATCACCATGAAGATTCAAAGGGCAGAACAAAGTGTAGTAAGTCAGTACAGTGTAAAAGATCATCTGCAGAAAGAACATAGGCAATACTGGTATCTATTCCTCTGCACTCTCTCACTGCCAGCCTTTCTTGGGTACAACTTCCAGAGATTAGATCCTTTTGTATTTTATTACTCATGTTGGATACAGTGCATCCTGAAAGTATTCACGGCGCTCCACGTTTTCCACATTTTGTTATGTTACAGCCTTATTCCAGAACAGAATAAATTCATTATTTTCCTCAAAATTCCACAAACAATACCCCATAATGACAGCGTGAAAGAAGTTTGTTTAAATCTTTGCAAATTTATTAAAAATAAAAAACGAAAAAAAATCCAGTATACATAACTATTCAACTGCTCAATACTTACTGATAATTTTGCCCCTGTACAAATCATTAGTAAGAGCTCATCTGGAATATGCAGTTCAGTTTTAGGCACCAGTTTTTAAAAAGGATATCAGGGAACGTGCAGAGAAGGGCAACCAAACTGATAAGAGGCATGGAGGAGCTCAGCTATGAGAAAAGATTAGAGGAACTGAATTTATTCTCTCTTGAGAAGAGGAGATTAAGGGGGGATATGATCAAAATGTATAAATACATAAGGGGTCCATATAGTGAACTTGGTGTTGAGTTATTCACTTTAAGGTCATGACAGAGGACAAGGGGGCACTCTTTAAGTCTAGAGGAAAAGAGATTTTGTCTCCAAATAGGGAAAGGTTTCTTCACAGTAAAAGCTGTGAAAATGTGGAATAGACTCCCTCCAGAGGTGGTTCTCAGTAAATTGCTTTAAAAAAGGCATGGATTCTTTCCTTGGTGTATATAATATAACTGGGTACTAATATTCATAGGTAAAGTTGATCCAGGGAATATCGAAATGCCTCTCGGGGGATCAGGAAGGAATTTTTACCCCTGCTGTAGCAAATTGGATCATGCTTTCCTGGGATTTTTCACCTTCCTCTGTATCAACTGCAGGTATAGCATTGTGTATATGGGATTGTATAGTTGTGTGTTCTTTACTGTTTTTTGTTTTTAATTTGTTAAACCAGATGGACTTTTGTCTTTTTTCAACCTGACTATGTAACTTTGTTGAAGCACCTTTGGCGCCAATTACAGCCTCAAGTCTTTTTGAGCTACAAGCTTGGCACACCTATTTTTAGGCAGTTTCTACCCTTCTTTTTTGCAGGACCCCTCAAGCTCCATCAGGTTGGATGGGGAGTGTCAGGGCACAGCCATTTTCAGATCTCTCCACAGATGTTCAATCGGGTTCAAGCCTGGGCTCTGGCTGGGCCACTCAAGGACATTCACAGAGTTGTCCCCTAGCCAGTCCTTTGTTATCTAGGCTGTGTGCTTATGGTCATTGTCCTTTTGGAAGATGAACCTTCACTCCAGTCTGAGGTCCAGAGCGCCCTGGAGCAGGTTTTCATCAAGGTCTATACATTGCTACATTCCTTTCCCTCAATCCTGACTAGTCTCCCATTTCCTGCCGCTGAAAAACATCCCCACAGCACGATGCTGCCACCACCATGCTTCACTGTAGGGATGATATCGGCCAAGTGATAAGCGGTGCCTGGTTTCCTCCAGACATGATGCTTGTCATTCAGGCCAAAGAGTTCAATCTTTGTTTCATCAGACCAGGGAATTCTGTTTCTCATGGTCTGAGAGTCCTTCAGGTGCCTTTTAGAAAACTACAGGTGGGCTGTCATGTGCCTTTTACTGAGGAGTGGTTTCCGTCTGGCCACTCTGCCATACAGGCCTGATTGGTGGAGTGCTGCAAAGATGGTTGTTCTTCTGGAAGGTTCTCCTCTCTCCGCAGAGAAATGCTGGAGCTCTGTCAGAGTGACCATCGAGTTCTTGGTCACCCCCTTACTAAGACCCTTCTCCCCCAATTGCTCAGTTTGGCTGGGTGGCCCATTCTAGGAAGATTCCTGGGGGTTCTAAACTTCTTCCATTTATGGATGATGGAGGCCATTGTGCTCATTGGAACCTTCAATGCTGCTGACATTTTTCTGTACACTTCCCTAGATTTGTGCCTGGATACATTCCTGTCTCTGGGGGTCTACAGGCAATTCCTTGGACTTCATGGCTTGGTTTGTGCTCTGACATGTACTGTTAACTGTGGTACCTTATATAGACAGGTGTGTGCCTTTCCAAATCATGTCCAATCAACTGAATATACCACAAGTGGACTCCAGTCAAGATGTAGAAACATTTCAAGGATGATCAGTGGAAACAGGATGCACCTGAACTCAATTTTGAGTGTCATGGCAAAGGCTGTGAATACTTATGTACATGTGATTTTTTCATTTTTTACTTTTAGTAAATTTGCAAATATTTCACGTTGTCATTATGGGGTAGAATTTTGAGGAAAATAATGAATTTGATCCATTTTGTAATAAGGCTGTAACATAAGAAAATATGGAAAAAGTGAAGTGCTGTGAATACTTTCCGGATGCACTGTAGAGGCCTGGATTTTCATTTTGTGCTCCCATAGGTTACATTTCGGAGCCTCTCTTTATTCCAAAGGATTGTTAAAAGTAAAGTCTATTGTAACGGAACAGGGCACCCCTGAGCGGGTACCTCCGTTGACAGATGCTCCTAGTGCTTCCCGAGGGCTCCAAGCACTCCACCAGACACTGTAAGCACTTCAGACTCCACGAACCGCCGCAGCTTGGTTAGGGTCTTGGCATCTCCTACCCACCCTGGACCTACGACAAGGCTCCAGGTTCCTGTGGGGGAACCTCTCTTTCCCCAGAGAGTGCAGCACGAACAAGCTCTTACACAAGCTCTTACAAGAGCTCAGTGATTCTGAGGGAGTATGGAGGACATAGCAATCCCTTGCAGCAGATTCCCCCAATAAGAGACAGAACTCTAGATTGAGGTGAAGGAACTCTAGAACAACTTTATTGAACAAGACTTATATACAGAATTTGGAACATCCCGCCCCCAACAACCGCTTTCCTATTGGTCAATTGTAAAGTACCTGTGGTCTCCTTCAGGTCCTCCTTAACCATGCAAATGAGGACTTGAAAATGAGTCAGCAGGGATTGGTCAGATAGCTTGACCAGAAGGACTGCCATGTGCAATGAGACAGAAGCCCCCAGGGGGCAATCAATGTACACAATAGCCAGACACAGAACAATGGGAGGTCATTAGCACTTACAATGAGACAGGGCAATCCACATTCCCAATACACAAACCAAAGGAAAACCTTGCTGACATTGAAAGATATGTAATATACACAGCATTTAGGAATTACAGATTTCATGGCAAATGGGAATAAATCTTAATATTTCTATATGGAGATATTGCTGGCAAATATGAAGCAATCCAAACCATTACTTATCTGTCTCTAAATTCCAGTGATGGTGAATACCGTCACATCTCCCAAAACTGATATTTCAAAATTCATCATGAATTTTCAACTGCTGCAGCAGTCACAAACCTGGATGTCCTCCTTTCCCAGCAGGCTGTCCATAATGTATAATATGAAGTTACAGAAAGATCTCCTATGTCTCACTGCTACCAAGCTTCTAATTTTCACTCCTACTTTTTGCTGGTGCCAATTCAAGGAGCCCATACTTGCTCCATGTTAGCGATAGATACCAAACAACAGGCCACACACTGATGATGTCACTTGATCCAACAAGGTTTATTTAATCGACATTACACACTGCACCCTTCCACTTTTGCAGCACCCATCCAGGCTTTAGTTGCAGAAAATAATACTGACTAAGCCTGGAGGTATGAAACGCATTAGATGGGCGGCCCTAAGGTGGAAGGGTGCAGTATGTGCTGTCTGTGAAATAAACCTTGTTGCATCAAGGGATTGAGAGGCACCCACAAGTGTGGGGATAACTCTCTACTTTGGGAGGAATGGAGCAACAATCTACTTTGTGATAACGCCATTGTTGCAGGGGCAAAAAAATAAACTTCTCCCGTGAAATCATATCATTGAGACAAAAACTGCTGTAAGAAAATGTTACCATTGGTTGGGGGAGGGGGAGGGGGCACAGACATAAATCATCACAGGGCCCCTTACTACACAGTGGGGTTGATTTAAGACAAAGAGACTGGTTACTTTGCAAAATAATTTTCCCTTAGTGGATGAGGTGAAGATCTTCTGACTTCCATCATCCAATCATGTGCAAGCAATAATACTGTTTTTTTTATTTTCCTTGCATATTATTGGGTATTCTTTGCAAAGTGCATTTTCACCACAATCACTAAGCTAAGGGAAATTCTCTTTGTAAAATAAAAATTCTCATTGCAAAGTAAACAGCCTATTTATCTTTAGTAAATCAACCCCAATGTCCCTTTTTGTACTGCACTAAATAACATTAGTTGACTTTTTCAATCACTACAAGCTCTGGGAATTCAACAGTTTTGATAACTATATTTATATGCATGTTGGCTAATATTAATTCCAACTAAAATTCAGTTTCCATTTTGGATAAACGATGCCAGAGTTAGTCCTTCTTGTAGGGTTAAAGTGCTCCTGGAATGTCATGCTGTTGCCTTAAATCAGGGGCCTCTAAAAAAAGCCCAGGGGGTCCGGACTGTGGCAAGTGGGAGTAGAAAATGCCCCAGCAACAGTAGGAGTAAAAAAAATATATATGACTCCTGTGGTCAGAAGGAGGAGGAATAGGGCCCCATTGTTGGTGTCAGTGGAAGGAATAATGCTCCATTGCAGTGTGCCTTGTATCACAGGAACAGTGCTGAATGGCTGGAAAAAGGCAAGCAAAGGGCCACTTCTGGCCCCCGGGCCACAGTTTGGAGACCCCTGCTCTAAATGGTCAGCCTGAGATTTGTTATTAATTTTATTTGCAGACGGAAAACTTTCCTCTGCCTTAGAAGTGGCTCTGCCCTACATCTAATCCACCACTGAGGGGGACTTTCGCTACAAGTGGTTTAAATTCTTGATGGCTTGGTGACCCTAACTTGACAGATTTGTGTCCCAGAATCCAACAGGAAAAAAGCCTTTATCGCCCTAATATACACCTGGGACAATTTCTCTACCACCTAGAATGTTGCCCCCAGACTCTGGCCATGGTGATTTGGGTCTCACCGTTCCCCTCTAATAGTATATGTGCATTTTGTTTTATATGCCCTGTACAAATTATCTACAGCTAAAGACATATTGGGCATTATTAAAGATCTTTTCGATATGTACATTGAAGGAATGCAGTATACTGTATTTGACAACAACATACTATAACTATTGCTCCCATCCAGATGCCATCTGTGTAGATTCAGATGATGACATGTCCGATGATGTTCAGGACGTCTATGAAGAACACTCCAATCGAGGTATGCCCTTCTAATTGAAAAAAAAAGAATGTTTGTTAGGTTCTAGCATGATCGGTATGAAGTGGGCAATACCATGCTAAGGACATGGCAATATGAGAAGGGAAGGGATACCATTATTCCCCTTCACCCCTTGCAACTCTGTGAAGTTTTCAACCCTTATTGCAATCTAATTGTACAGTTTACTATGCTTCAGTTATGAATGGACACAGTTATTGATCGGTACCCATCATTTACTGTGTTCTTTCCGAAAAGGAAGGGCTGGTAAATGACATATTTACCAGCCCCTTTACCCGCTCTCCAACCTGAAACATCCCCCACAGCAGCTGAACAAAGTGGGGGGGGGGGGGGGGGAGCTGGCAGAGCTCTGAGGGGGAGGAGAGGGGAGGAAGCAAGGGAGCACACAGGGGGGGCAGACAGCAGAGTTGAGTAACCTGGACAGGAGGGATGGCAAATACATGAACAGATCTCCTCTGTTTTCCTCCTGCAGCCCTTTAATTGAGGTGGGAGGGAGGGGAGGAGAACCAGGCTTTCAGCGGCTGCAGGAGGAAAATGGAGGGAATCGGTTTGTGTATATGCTGCCTCTCCTGCCCAGGTATAAATCAGGGAGACTGCGAGGGCCCCTGGAGAATGGGAACGGGTCGCAATTAAGACCCCTGACGCTACACCAGTAAGAGAGAGGCATACATTGGTGGAATAGGGATGGAGCAACAAACTATATTGTGATAATTACACCATTGTGGGAGAAGCAAAGACTAAAACTGCTCCAACAAATTCTCATCATTGTGGAAGGGGCAGAGATAAAATCTGCTGCAAGGAAATGTAACCATTATGGGAGGGGTAAAGACAGGAATCATCACAGGGTCTATTACGAAACAATCAGGGAGATTTACTAAAACTGGAACACTCGGAATCTGGTGCAGCTGTGCATGGTAGCAAATCAACTTCTGACTGATTGGTTTCTATGGAGAGCTTCACCAGATTTTGCATGCTCCCATTTTAGTAAATCCCCCTACTGCATCTTATTGTACTGTGCTAAAAAACATTAGCTGCCATTTTTATACTAACGTATCAATAATCACAAGCTCTAGGAATTCAACAGTTTTACTTTATTGACTTATTTGCTTTTCTTATTTGCATGTCCATATCTACTTTAAATAAATTTTATTTGAAATTCAATCTCCATTTTAGATAAACAATTCCTTACATTGAAGAGTTAAAACTTCTTGTAGGGTTAAAGTCCCCCTAGAATAAGAATAATCAGCCTGAGACTCATTAGTTATTTTATTCAATCTGTCACTAATATGGACTTCCCTACATGATAAAAGGTGTAGATCACATGTGTCAAACACAAGGCCCGCGGATCGAACCTGCCCCGCTGGGCCATTTCATGTGGTCCTCACATCTCTCCTGCAGCTTCCGCAGCACCCCCCTAGTCCCTGCCCTCACCTTGTCTCAGACGTTTGCAGCAGAAGGGAGGACCAAACTTCTCTGCCAGATCCTGCGCTTCTCTCTGCAGCTGTGGATAGGCTCATCTCTGCCCCCCCCCCCTTCTGTTTCAGCAGTCAGCAGCAGAGAGGAGGAAAGAACTCTGTTCTTTCTCTGTGCAGCCGCAGCACCCCCTCATCTTGACGTCCCCTGGTCTCAGCAATCAGCTGACTTTAACCTTCCTCAGGTCCTCCTCCAGACCCTGCAATTTCTGTCTCCCAGCTACACCCCAGGCTTCTTCCCAGCAGCAGCACAAGGTAAGGGGGTTGCACTGTTATGTAGGGAGCAGGGCCGGGAGGAGGAATGTGGAGGGCAGCAGGGGGTAGGATTTTTTCTAGGAGGGGAAATTTGTGATTCAGAGGGACTTGTGTTGGGGAGGAGGGGCTTTGTGCTAGAACAGGTGATATGGTAGTGGGGGAGGAGATTTGTGATAGTAGGAGATTTTTTAGGGGGGGGGGATTTGTTCTAGTAAGGATGATTTTGGGGGTTTGTGCTAAAAGGGGGGATAGGAGGAGGATATCTGTGCTGGGAGGGGGAATTTGAAGGGGGGGGGGGGGGGTTGGGGAGAGAATGTATACTCGGAGGGTAATTTTGAGGGGTGGAAAATGTATGCTAGGAGGGGTGATTTTTTTTGGGGGGGTGGGCTGGGCATTTGTGCTAGGGGGTTAGGGGGCAGAGATTTGTGCTGGGAGTGGGATATTCAGCAGGGAGACGGATTTGTACTGGGAGGAGGGGGAATTTAAGCTTAGGGGGGGTAATCATTTTTTTTTGGGGGGGGGGGGATTTTTGCTGACACATAATGCTTATACATGTGGGGGGGGGCACAGTTTGGCATGTTCGCCCTGGGCTCTAGGTGACCTTGTCCCTGCATTGTAGGGGAGGTTGAGGGACTCTTGACTTCTGATGGAGGGATCTTGCCATCTAATGTAAGGGGGTGGGGTGCTCTGAACATCTGCTTATAATTAATGTAAGAGTAATACAGCTCTATGCCAGTTGAAAAGGAGGGTTGGACACCACTGGTTTTATCTACAAGAAATTTCAGTGGATACCGCTCACACACAACACCATGGCAGACACAACCAGCCCATTGAGGGTAACAATAATGATGATGCGCCCCACAATGAAATTTTATTTGACACCCCTGATGTAGATCTTCAAGGGCTGAAACCTCAACTGACAGATTTGTACCCCAAAACCCCTACAGGAAAAATGCATTTGTTGCTCTGGTACAAACCTGTTGCAATTTGTCTATTATTCAAACTTTTACCACACCGAACCTTGGCCATGGTGATTTGGGCCTTACTGGTGGTTCTTTTTCGTTTTTGCTTGGTATATGTGCATTTTATCATATCTACAGCTAAAGACAGAGATGAGAATCAATAAAAATATTTTTAGTGTATACAGTGGCAGAATTAACCAGAAACATACTGTATATGAAAAGAACATACTATACTTGCTCTCTGCCTCTTCTAGAAGGTGTCATCTGTGTAGAGTCTGGTGAAGACGAAGACGAAGACGAAGACGACGGCATGTCCAACAATGTTCAGGAGGTCTGTGAAGAACGCTACAACCGAGGTATGTCCTTCTTATTGATTTTAAAATATCAGTAAACCTAAAACAGTAACAATTCTATAGCTTGAAAAAATGAACTTTGGTAGGATATAGCAGAAGATACAGGCATAAAGTAATGCTGAGGATATGGGAATGTGAGGGAGGGGAGAGATATCATAACTCCATTTCATGCCTGACAATTCTGTTAAAGTTGGGTATAAACTGAATGGATTGTTTGCATGGCCTCTCCCAGTGCACTATTGTTGGTATATGTACAGGAGATCGGACACTCTGATAGTAATATATGTTTCACCGTACTGTGTTTTCTTCATAAAACTCATACATTGTGTAGGAATCTGTGTTATTAGTATGTCCCTGTCCAATGTGCACTCTCCTTTCCTTTTACATATAATGGAGTACCTTTAAAAGGAGAACAAAAGGAGTCATGTTACCTTCGAAGCTTCTTTTTCTATCCAAAGGTGGCTGGTGGAAAGAATAAAATGCAGTCAACATGCCTCCTACTTGGTCTAACTACCACATCCTGCAACCTCCCACTTTGGTGACAACATCCTGCAACTTCCACACTTAGATTGATGGCCACAACCCTTAAATTCTTACTTTGAATGATATCCACCTCCTTCAAATGCCCACTTGCACTAATAACCACATCCTGGGCTCCGACATGGGGGGCACAGACTGAAAGAGTAATGGCTAAATCTTGGCAATCTTTCCCCAACCGACTTCCTGGGGCACTAGGTTAGCCCCTTTTATGTGATAGGACCTGCAGGGGGTGGTAACTTTCTGAGAAAGAGCAGGAAGCCTGGCCAGCAGAGTTTACTCTTCTTTGACAGAGGCACCATCCCTGCAGGTCAACCAAGGACAAGTGTTGAAGAAAGATATATATATAAATAGATATATTATATATATAAATATATACAGTATATATATATATATATATATAGAACATATATTTGGTCTTCTACACAAACTGAGTTGACGCGATGAACAAGACAAGAGTCATAGATATATTATATATATAAATATGTATATATATCTATATATACAGTATATATATATATATATATATATATATATATATTTGCTCTTCTACACAAACACAGTTGACGTGATGAACAAAGACATGAGTCAGTACAACAGAGAAAAAAAAATGAACCCCCTTGGAAGCAACTGCTTACACATATCCTAAAGTGACTCAACTTGGACCGATGACCATATGCCGAAACACACCTTTTTTGGATTGATGACTATATCCCAAAACCTTCCATTTCCCATGGATTGATGACCATGTCCTGCGCCCACCCAACCTCCTGCTCATTGATTGCCCTACAGAAATCACACAACTTTCACTGTTATATTTTGAATTATTTTTGTTTTTCAGTACATGAACCTGAGTTTTAATCATTGACATAAAGCTTGCATTTTATGATTGACAGAGAACCTGTTCAATGAAGTGAGACAGGGGATCAGAGATATAGAAGGTAAGTCGAAGCAGTAGAAGATGTATGAATTGTTATAAAACACTTATAGTAGTATTCTGTACACATTTGATTTCTGTCTGTTTTATACTGTATATTCACAATCCAAATTAACAGAAATGAACAGTATAATATTGAAGGAGAATCATGTATCGTGTTTCTTCTGTTTTTGAACTGTTCTAAACCCAAGAACAAAAAATGTAATATATTGCAGTTTGCCAGTTCTCAATCGTGGTGGTTGCAATCGTTTTCTTTTATCAGGTTCTTTATACCTAATTCTTTTACCTGGTGATCCCGCCAGTAACACACTTGCTTTCTTGAGTGACAACACTCACTTAGTGTACTTACAGTGTTCAACATAAATGGGTACACCCAGTGCTGCCCTAGGCCTGACTAAACTTGTGCACCCCCTAATTTAAATATGAAGCACCCCTTCCTGTAAAGGCCACACCTCTTCCTGTTTATGACCCGCCCTGTCATCTTTAAACCACAGACCACAACCACAGTCTATCAGTGCCCATCAGTGTAGCCTCATCAGTTCCCAGAAGGTCAGCCTCAGCAATGCCCATCATCATACCATCATATCATACCAGGAGCTAGCGGTGTGACCGCTTTATGGGGGTGCCAGACTGATTTGCCTCCTGGACCCTGCCCTCCAGCCCAATTCACCCTATAAGACTGGCACTATACTAAAAGTGTAGCGTAAACCGGCAGGGACCCTTTTTAGTGGGGGAGCCGGGAGGAGGCTGTTTTTTTCTCGTTAATGGTGCAACTTTTTTGCTGCCCCCTTGCAAAGTGCTGCCCTAGGCCTGGGCCTTGTTGGACTAGACCAAGATACAGTCTATACATGCCATTCCTCTGCAAGGTACACTGTATTGTGTCACGGGGAAACAATCACCCCAGTTTGACCTTCTACTTCTTTAGCTAACTGCAGTGAACGTGCATTGCGATTTTCTTCAACCCTTCTCATCAGAAGATGTTCCTGTCGAGATGTTAACTTCCGCGGACAGCCTGGATGTCTCTGTGAGATGGTTGCATTTCCATCTTTGTTAAATTTTTGTATCACGTTTGCTACAGTATTCTGACTGATAAGTAAAGCTTTGCTGATCTTCTTGTAGCCTTCACCTTTCTTGTATAAAGAAATGGTTTTCTTTCTCAGGCCTTGTGACATTTCTCTTCTATGTGGTGCCATTACTGATAGCATGAAATGGAAAGGGGTTTTGTTTGTTAATTAAAGCTCTTTTATAATCAGCTGTCTGCTGGACACCTGTTTAATGAATAATTAGACTCATCTGTAGCCAGTGCCATCTTAAGAGCATTACAGGGCCCCGGGCAAATGCAGTGCACTGGGGCCCTGCCTACACAATCACGCACGAAAATAAAAATGCAAATTATCGATAAGGCGATATTTATTGGTACAGCAGTGCCAGGCTAACGACAGTTTCCAAGTTCAGCGGCTGGGTCTGGTGAACACACACATGGACGGGAGTCAGACTCGACTGTCCTGTGTCAGCCTGTTCCTGTGGAGGCAGACGGGCATTCCTGCAGTTGTGGGCTCCCAATCCATGGCCCAAGTGGCCTGACTGCAGCGCAGGGCCGACAGGCGCTTGCCACCTGCTAAGTTCGGCGGCGGGATGCACACGGGAATCGGGACTAATGCTTGGCTGGGGCTGGGTCGCTGGGCAGGTAGGGCCCCCTTGGCAAGTGGTGCCCCCGGGCAACTGCCCAGACCTTTTGTTAAGATGGCCCTGCCTGTAGCTAAATTCTTGTTAATTAGGATTTTGTTGTCAAAGGTTAAGCTTTGCTCCTAAGACTTTCATTGGGGTGTATTCATATTTGGTCTTGAATTAATTTGTTAGGAAAAATACTTTTTTGCATGTGCAAATAACAAATCTTGGTTTCAATAAATGGCCCGCATTTGTAGGAGTATTTTGTAGTATAGTGTCCCATAGAAAATAGTAAAAGAATGTAAAATCCACGCTCGGTGTAAATTGGGAAAAATAGCAGCCACTTAGCAAACCGTGATTCCAGTTAGTAAATTATAACGGGAAAAAAATCAGAGCTCCAAATAGTGCAACATTATATAACATTCAGTTGTATATAAAAAGTTAAAAAGTGTCCATGTGAAAAATAGAACTCAATCCTAATTTAATAATGCAACACAAAAAAATAAAAAACAGTCCTTAAGTGCAAAACAATCCGGTAAAGGAATGATCCATGCAAGGTAAGTAAAGACAGGCCCAAAGCAAAAAAAATAAATAAGCGCAGGGCCTTATGATAGGGTGGACAGGGACACTGATAATTTAAGGGGTTAACTAGCTGGGATCATGGGGAGGTCAGTTCCTGGGATTGGGTGTAGGAGGGGCTATAGACAGGGTAACACTGGGGGCTGTATATTGCATTTCAGCAGACCTCGTGGAACGTGGAGCGAAGAAGAACCCCCCGCCCTGGTGTGTGTTCAACGGTTGTTTATAAAAAAAAAAAAAAGAAAATGATTGCTGGTTTGGCGGTTGGGGTCTTTGGAGGCATTAAACAGTTTTTGGTAAAGTTCATAGGGTGACCCATCTAAGGTATGGCGCATTCTAGTGTATCCCGGTTAATGGTGGATTAACGGGGAAGTGGTAACAAGGAGGTGAAGTGGTGAAGTGTGTTTGTCCCCGAGTCGGTGTTGCGCGGCTGAGTATTGATGCTGATACACAGTTTTAATTTGGTTTTTGGTGCCTCCCAAGACCAGCAACCTTTATGTGGTACTGGATTATGTATGGTTTATGTTTTAAGAAAATGTTATTTTGGTTATTTGTTAATAAAATGGCCTACCAGGCCAAAATTTTCTCCAGACTGGTGTCACTGGTGTTATTCAGAGTCAGATATAGATGGGCAGTTGGGGGTAATATTAATATTGAGTGTATGCCTCTGAAATACCCCAATCAAGGGATCTGTCCCCAGCAACACCCTCACACTCAGGCTTCTTACAAGATGTCCAGGACCATAAATTATAATGGTCAAACAGGCAGCGGCTAGTTTATCCAGGAGGGTAACTATCATATGGATCACAGATCATATAGGGGAGACTCACAATGATAAAAAAAAGGAAAACTCCCATAGTGAAGCCCATCATGATATAAAATAATTTATTTTTTAAAATATGGCTACATGTACCTTCATACAAACCATAAAAGGCATTTGTTTTGTATAACAGAAGAGCAGCAGGCTGGCGGCTTCAAACACTACCGCTGGTAAGCGATTGGGCGTGCGTGATGCCCGCTCGCTTACCAGTGCTAGTGTTTGAAGCCGACAGCCTGCTGCTCTCCTGGTATTCTAAACAAATGCCTTTTATGTTTTGCATGAAGGTAATTGTAGCCATATTTTAAAATAAATCCTTTTATATCATGATGGACTTCACTATGGGAATTTTTCTTTTTTTTTATCATTGGGAGTCTCCCCTAGACGATCTGTGATCCATGTGATGGTTACCCATTATAATTTATGGTCCTGGACATCTTGTAAGAAGCCTGAGTGTGAGGGTGTTGCTGGTGATGGAGCCCTTTACTTTCACCTTGCACAGATCATTCCTTGCTTTCCACTTAAGGACTGTTTTTGATTTTTTTTGTGTTGCATTATTAGGATTGAGTTCTATTTTGCACATGGACCCTTTTTTACTTTTTTCTTTCAATCTTTTTTATTATTAAAGAAAGTCAGAATACAAAAGTTATTTAGTACAGGGAAGTCACATAGGCCAGAGCCCCGAACAAAATAAAGCATAAATACAAAGTCAGCCTCAACTTAAATACAATAAACGGATAACGAACACAGAGGCATTCAAAAGACAAATGAGCACATAAGTGTCCAACCTTTTCAGGTGACTAAAAGGGCACCAGGACCTGATGCGCATCTAAAGCAGAAAACAGGGACTACTCCCAATCTTAGGAGTTTACGGTTCAAAAGTAGAGAAGAAATTGAAAGAGAAAGGAGAGACAGAGGGGGGACCCAGTTAGAACACCGGAACCTAGGTCCCAGCGGAGGGAGAAGACAGAAAGTCCAAATAAAGAGAAACCCAGACGAGGAGCCTGCATCATCATTTCAAACTGGAGAAACCAGACCAGGGTCTAGAGAGAGATCCTACAGTTCAACATTGAAGTAATGAGCCTATGGCTCCCATACCTTCTTAAAGAGTTTATAAACCTCCCAAAAAAAATAAATAAAAAAAAAATAAAACCTGAAAGACAAAGGCATAATGAGTTAGTATGCGTCGCATACTAGCTCATTATGAAATACTTACCTTAGAACAAAGTCCCCTGCAGCGCCAGCCACTCACTGCTGACTCACTGCTCCATCTATACCCGGTCTTCCTTCCAGGTTTGCATCCTCTGGCTATCTGATTGGCTGGAGCCACGATAACATCACTCTTGCACATGCGATTGGGAGCCATCGTTGATGGCACAGGGCTCTGAAGGCATGGGCGGCGGTTCCTTCGAAGCGCATACACAAGTAATGTCACTGGCTGCATGCAAAGTAAATATCTCCTAAACGGTACATGTTTAGGAGATATTTATAGTACCTATAGGTAAGCCTTATCATAGGCTTACCTATAGGTACAAGTTACAGAGGAAGCTTTACTTCCTCTTGAAATCGAGGTATGGAATCATTAAGCTTACTTGCCAGATACTCATTGAGCATGATCCAGGAAACCTTACGCCTGAACAAAGCAATATGGATTGAAGAGCTCTTATAGAAATGATCTATAGTAAGTTTGGCAGCTAACAGCAGGAAGTAAATCAATTGCTGTATGGAGCGAGAGACATCAGCAACTTTTTCATTTAGTAAAGCAATACAGGGTAATTGCGGAACAGGCGTTTCCGTGACCTTCCGCATTATCACGAAGACTCTGTTTTAGAAGTCGCGAATTCTAGGGCATTCCCAACAAAGTTTTTCAACTGAATGTATATATATTGTTGGACTATTTGGAGCATTGCTTTTTTCCCATAGAAAATGTTGATTCTGAAAAGAAAGTAAAGGCTTTCTGACAAATCTGTTGGGGTGTACTCATTTATGCTGAGCACTGTATCTGTGGAGGAGCAGCTTTGTTACCCTAGAACTGGAAGTGTGTTAAAGCTGAACTCTGGGATAAGCTGGGATAATAAATATTGTCTAAATAAAATAGCCATATGTATTCTTCCTATGCGCCTTCTTCATGCACTTTGTGTATTTCTTTTCCGATCTGTACAGTAATTCATTGTGAAACTTGGCAAGAGTGATTCCCCCAGGGTTTTTTTTTTAGCAGCAGTGTATTAAATCAAACTAATATTTTTGTAAAAATTATATTTTATTAACAATTCATAAAAAATGAGTGCCACATACAAATTATATTCTGGTTATAAAAAGAAGTCATCCAATAGTAAGAAACATTTGTGTATGGTAGCAAATTGAACTACCGACCACTAGAATACTCCTACACGTTTCGACCCATTTAAAGTCGTGGTCTTCTCCAGGGTTTTTTTTTCTATGAAATATATACATATCATTAGTAATACAATACACTCTATTTTGGTTTATGCATCTAAAAACAAGGTAAGTGTGTATTTACACACTTACCTTGTTTTTGTTGGATTACTTCTTGTTGTTGTACCCAGAATATAACTTTTATGTGGCACTCATTTTTTATGAATTGTTAATAAAATATAATTTTTACAAAAATATTAGTTAGATTTAATACACTGGTGCTTAAAAAAAACCTGGGGGAATCCCTCTTGCCATTTTCTTCTGGTTACAACAACAAGAAGTCATCCAATAGTAAGAAACATTTGTGTATGGTAGCAAATTGAACTACCGACCACTAGAATACTCCTACACGTTTCGACCCATTTAAAGCCGTGGTCTTTTCCAGGGGTTTTTTTTCTATGAAATATATACATATCATTAGTAATACAATACACTCTATTTTTGTTTATGAATATAAAAACAAGGTAAGTGTGTATTTACACACTTACCTTGTTTTTGTTGGATGACTTCTTGTTGTTGTAACCAGAATATAACTTTTATGTGGCACTAATTTTTTATGAATTGTTAATAAAATATAATTTTTACAAAAATATTTGTTAGATTTAATACACTGCTGCTAAAAAAAAAAAACAGGGGGGGTTCCCTCTTGCCATTTTCTACTATGTGGGTTGTGCACCATCCTTAGCTCCCTATGTGGTTTGTACCATTATGAAACTTTGCCTTTGTGTAGGAGCTTCCTTATAAAGACCCATCAATGCTGATCTCTGTCCTTGTGCAGGATGACTGGTCCTGCCTCCGCCCCCGGCTGTAGTTTTCTGCAGGCAGCCTGTAGTGGGTGGGGCCTGCTGGGTCCCTCCCACAGCTCTGCTCTCTGCACAGGCTATGTACAGCACAGTGATGATGTCATTGCTAATTTTACAAGGTAACAAATGTGTTTTCAAAGGCATTTGGTTGGTTTCTATCCTTTGTGACTATTGAGGACTAAACTCAAATGAAAGTTTTTGTGTCTGGATTTCAGTTAGAAGACACACAAAAAAAAAAAACAACAGTTATCAGTCCTGCTTGGATCTCTCTGTGGACAACAGAAATCCACTACCCCCCAATAATGCCACTATGCCATGGTGATGGGGAAATGGGAGATGTTCTGTTCTCCACATAGAGAACTGTGAGGCAGTGCTGATAATAATATCTGAGATTTTAGTGCAACATTGTCAGTTCACTTCCCGGAAATAGGAAGCTTACTGGATTTCTGGCAGATCAACAGGTGTTTTTTTGCACTTATCAGAGAAACAAAAAAAAAAAACAAATAAAAAAAAATCAGAACACATACTTTAACCGGTTGCCGAATGCGCACAGTATATTTACTGCGGCAGTCAGCCCCGGCCAGGCAGAGTGACGTAGGTCTACGTCGCTCACCTGCCACTGCTATTAGAGCCAATAGCGGGCGAGCGCGCGCCCGCTGAGGCGCGCGCCCGCCTCGGCTCATTCAGGGAGGAGTGCGGCCGTGTGACCAGCGGACCCGATGTCCGCCGGTCACTCGCCGATCGTCGGTACAGCGGGAGAAAGGCAGAGCGGCTTATGTAAACAAGCCGCCTGTCATTCTCCCCTGTGTAAAAATGGAGATCAGACGGTTCTACTATGTAGAACCGTTGATCTTTGTTTTTACACCAATAGCATTGTCCCACTACAGTTAGAATCACGCCCCTAGGACACACTTAACCCCTCCCTGTCCAATACAGTTAACCCCTTCCCTGCCAGTGTCATTTTTGCAGTAACAGTGCATATATATATCACTGATTACTGCAGTAATGTCACTGGTACCCCCAAAAGTGTCAAAAATGTCAGTCAAGGGTCCGATCTGTCCACCGCAATGTCACAGTACCGCAAAAAAAATCGCAGATCGTCGCCATTACTCGTTAAAAAAAAAAACACCAAAAATGACAAAAATCTTTCCCTTTGTTAGTAAACGCGATAACTTTTGCGCAAACCAATCAAAATACGCTTTTTGTGATTTTTCTTACCAAACATATGTAGCATAAAACAAATTGGCTGAAAATGTTAAAAAATTTTGATTTTTAAATTTTTTTGGGGGGAATTTCATATAAAAAAAAAGTGAAAAATATTGTTATTTTTGCAAAAATTACGCTCTTTTTTTGTTTATAGCACATGATCAAAAAATCGCACAGGTGATCAAATACCACCAAAAGAAACTCTGTTTGTGGGAAAAAAGGACATGAAATTCGTTTAGGTACAGCGTCGCACGACCGCGCAATTGTCCGTTAAAGTCGCGCAGTAAAAAATCGCAAAAAAAAACCCTGGTCAGGAAGGGGGTAAAATCTTCCGGGGCTTAAGTGGTTAACAAATATGACATAAAAAAATATTCACAAAAGTAATAAACTTGTTGGCTGGTTGTTGGGTGGGTGACTCTGTATAGACGGATACATAGTACACTCTCGTACATCCCTCTACATCCTCACTACAACCCCACTCCATACAATGCTGACACCTCTCACAGCTTCAGGGGATGCAGACTGATAATCGACCTCCAAGGTGACCCCTGGCTTGTATTTCTCATGGTGCCTTTGGTGGTTCATGTACCCCTGGATGCGAACTGCTGATGTTCTATTAAAAAGTATTTTGTTATAACAAACCAGTGCATTTTATTGCGGAATGGAAAGTACCAAATTAGTCTATGGTTCTCATAAACCACTTCAGCTCTCATACCTTTATACCTCTTATGGACCAGAGCAATTTTTAATTTTCCGCAATTGGCCTCTGTTTATTTGGCAATAAGTTTGTCATAACTTAGGATAACAAAGCAATACATACATTTTTTTGTGGGACAAACTTAGCTCTCTTTTGGCAACATTGTCTTGCAAAATGTTTTTTTCTATGCAATCTATAGACAAAAACATCTAAAAAAATGAAAATTCTATTAAAAAAGGAAGTTTTACTGTAAATAAAAAAAATATGCAATTTATTCCATAATTTGTTCCATTTAAAATTACTTAAAAATTATGTTTTTGGTACTGTGTATGTTACTTCAAAGAAATGAAAATATGAAACTTTTTAAATCAAATTTATACATTTCGTTTTGAAACATATAAACAAGCAAAATGAAGGACAAACTAAAAATATTAATGGTAAAAAAAGAAACATATTAGCAGAAAAAAAGGGGAGGAAGGGGTGGAGTTATTTAGAGATGATTATGGTTAACTAAGGGTTAATAAGTGTTGAATAGGAATACATTGTATCAATTTTTTCACTTGTAACGTTTCTTTAACTGATAAATGAAATAGTAGCTTCAATGTAACGAAAAAAAAAAATGTTACATTGTATTACTCAATGACACTTGCAGACCATCTGCAAGTGTCATCCTACACAGAAGTGGCTGTATTTTGACAGCTGCTCCTGCCATGCAATACATAGCAAATACATGCTGGCAATAGCAGGCAAAGTGGTGGAGGAAGGGATAGGAGCAGGATCAGGGGAGGACTGGGCCAGGGGGCAGGGGGGCAATTGCCCCCTGGGCCGCTCTGATGCCCTGTAAAAAGGCTGCACTGCTTCTGCCACAAACATGCCTAAAGGATTCCTGCTGAAGACTAGAGAAGTAAAAAGTCCCCACTGCTGATCTACTGAGTGTGGGTTGAAAACAAGGACAGAGTGCAGCCCCCCCCCAGCATGGATGGTGTAAACTGTGTCTGAGCAGAGGTGGGTTCTATGCCCCACTTGAGACTCTTCTGCCCCATCTAGCCCTCAGATAAGTTGTCCCAGCTCCCCCCACTTGCCCCCTGCTGCCCAGGTCAGGAACCCAGATTCAGCCGGTAAGTAGAGAGTATTTGGAGCAGGGCTTCAGCTTGAAATGGGGGTTAGGAGGAGGATTGGGAGAGTGAGAGGGGGGCCAAGTCACTGCACCATGGGCCTTTGGTTTGTACTTGCCCCCTGGGCTGAACGTTGCCAGTCTGCCCTTGAGCAGGATGTAGGGAATATGTTCTGGAAACAATGCTGATTTTTTTTTTTTTAATGTATATCCTACATTAAAAATCCTGAAGTGTGTAAAAAAAAAAAAATATTGCATCTTCAATAACTAACATTAAAGAATAATTGAGCTTTGGATGCATTAGCAGTTATCTTATACTCTTAGATGGCCAGTTCTAGATGTTTTGACTCAGAAGGAGAAAACTGTCTTTCAGCCTTCCCACTCTCCCAGTCTTAACATGCACATTTCCAAATTGTTGTACTGACAATTCTCCCAAAACTTGTGTAAAATCATTCCTATGTGATGGTAATGAGTGCTCAATTCAGGGAGAAGAATGTCATCCATGTGTACAATGACACAAGTATACAGGAGGTCACAGAACACCTTGTTGACAAAATTCTGGAAGATGTTGTTGTCAAAGCCAAAGGGCATCACTTGTTGCTCGTAATGCCCGTCCCTGGTGTTGAAGACCATCTCCCACTCTAGCTTTACTGGATCCTAATAGGATTGTAGGCTTCTCAGAGTTTCAACCTATAGAAGATTTGAGCACCCTGGAGTCTGTCAAAGAGTTCAGAAATCAGAGGTAGCGGATACCAATTTCTAGGCAATCTGCGCAGTGAGACCCACAAGACAACACCTGACCTGAGTTTCAGTCAAGGCGAATGGGGGGAATGTTTTTGCAGCTAAGGGAGACTTGAATGATGGAACTGGTTGACTTAGGAAGAACCAGGCAGAAGATTTTAGCAAAGTTATAGAGGAAGTTTTGAAACTGATAGGGCCTACAGCCAAGGTAGAGTCACCATCTGCTTGGTGAATTTCCTGATCACCCTAGAATTTACATATGCAGACTTCAGCGCTCAGTGGGTATCAAGGGGCATGATAAAACAAGGGAAAGCAATGGAATAGGGAGCCAGGTGTAGATCTCCTCCCTCTGGGTGAACTAGAAGCAGGAGTTTTCTGGATGGATGGAGCGATAGGTGACCAAAGGCATAACTCAGGTGTCAGGAAAGGAATCAGCATTCAGCAACAATAGAATGCTGGATGCAGAGCAGGTGTGTCACCACGCCCATCTCCCCAGCCCTGGCCCTATATAAGACACTCTCTGGCTGTGCTTCAGTGCTGGTTTATCATCAGCTCCTGTACCCGTGACCTGTTCGATTGCCTGTTGTTCCTGTTTATCCCGGCTAGCTCCTTTGACTTACCTGCATCTCTCCTTCGTTTGACCTCGGCTTGCCTGACCACCCCTTACTCTAAAAGACACCTCTGCTGGATCTCCTGTGTACCGACCTTGGCTTGGATCCCACGGACTCTCTCTCTTGTGCGGCCCTCTGTACCTTCATCTCCTCGGACTGATTATCTGTGTATGACCCTCGGCCTGGCATTAACCTTTGTCTCTTTTCTCTGAGCATCTATAGATCTCCTGGAAGCGGTCCTGAATCACCATCCATCCATCCATCCGGGATCCATCCGCATCCAGTGCTCCTTGGGACGTGTCATCTCCTGTTTCACCACCAGGGGTGATCCGCACCGAGCTGCAAGGGAAGCCCTCTCAGCACTTCGGCCTCCACCAAGGTAACTGACAGCATAAACCAGCCATGTCAGAGGCCGACAGAGGTGCTTCCCCGCTCGAGGCTCTGTGCCAACAGGTTTCAGCCCTGACCCAGGCCGTACAAAGACTACAAGATGGTTACTTCCAGCTGGAAGGTCGGGTACTTAACCTAGCCGGCTCCTCCTCCCCGACGGACCCTACTCAGCCTGCCACTAGCTCGCTACCGGCTCCGTCCCAACCGGATCAAACTAGCTCCGCCCATTCAGTTTCAGCTCCACCACCAGAGCCACGGGTGCCCACGCCAGAACGCTTCCGTGGGGAGCGAAGGAAGTTCAGGGCCTTCAAGAATGCCTGTTTGTTATATCTGGCTCTCCAGCCCAGGACCTTCTCCTCTGAATCCGTTAAAGTAGGGTTTATAATTTCCCTATTGGCTGACGAACCTCAGACTTGGGCACACAACCTCCTGGAACAGAAGAGCCCGATCCTAAATTCCGTAAGCTCCTTCTTTGAGGCTATGGCCCAATTATATGAAGATCCCCAGCGCACGGTCACCGCAGAGTCTGCCTTACATGCCCTACAACAGAACAAACGCCCGGCCGAGGACTACACTGTAGATTTCCGTAGGTGGGCAGCCGACACGGACTGGAATGAGGCAGCATTGAAGTATCAGTACCGACATGGCCTCTCTGAAGCTCTAAAGGACGAGCTTGCTCGAGTAGAGACACCAGCATCCTTGGAAGATTTAATCTCCCTTGCCATCCAGATGGACAGGCGTCTCCGGGAAAGACGCTCAGAACGCCTCCAGGGGGCTCGAGCTACTTGGGTCATGCCTAAGGTTCCATTTGCTGCCTCTCCTCTTCCTGGACCAGCTGTCAATGCCTCTGCAGATTGTGAACCCATGCAGATTGGGCTAATTCGTTCCTCCCTAACCCCCGAAGAGCGACAACGTCGCCGCCAGGCGAACCTCTGCCTATACTGTGGAGCTCCTGGCCATTTTCTCTGCAACTGTCCTGTGAGGCCTAGTAAGTGCTATTCACGGTCTGTTCTGAACTGTCAGGTCTCTGAGCCGTCCCCTGCTCACCTTACCCTTCCTGTCTCCCTACAGGTAGCCGAAGAGAGGATCCAGCTGACGGCAATTATTGACTCCGGAGCTTGTAGTTGTTTCCTGGACTGCACTCTAGCTAAGAAACTAGGAGTCCCCCTGCAAGTTAAGGAGCAACGGCTTCAAGTCTTTCTGGCCGACGGGTCCTTGCCTAGCTCCGGACCCGTGACCAAAGAGACCTATCCGGTTCTTACTATCACAACCCCGGGCCATCAAGAGTTCATCCGCTTCGATGTCTTGTCCTCTCCCTTATTCCCGGTAATCCTAGGCCTACCTTGGCTCCCGACTCACAATCCCCAAATTGATTGGGTAAAGAAGAAGATCTCCTTCTCATCCAAATACTGCCAGGATCACTGCTTCCCTCCTGGACCCAATGCCCCTGCCGCTTGTCTAGCCGTCCAGCCGGGCCCAGACCCCCTTGAAGACCTTCCTGAAGCTTATCGGGACTTTAGGGATGTATTTGACAAGAAAAAGGCTGATGTTTTACCCCCTCACAGGCCCTACGACTGCCCTATTGAACTTCTCCCAGGGGCAGAGATCCCTTTCGGAAGAATATTTCCCCTGTCTGAGAAGGAATTGGAAACTCTTCGAACCTATGTCAATGAAAACTTGGAAAAGGGGTTCATCAGGCCCTCATCCTCTCCAGCGGGTGCTGGAATCTTCTTTGTTGAGAAGAAAGATGGCACATTAAGACCCTGCGTTGATTACCGGGAGCTCAACAAGGTGACCATCAAGAACCGCTATCCTCTCCCTTTGATTCCAGAGTTGTTTCAGCGCTTCCGGACTGCCCGGGTCTTTACTAAATTAGACCTCCGAGGGGCATACAACATTATCCGCATCCGAGAGGGGGACGAGTGGAAAACAGCATTCAGGACCCGGTTTGGCCACTTTGAATATATGGTCATGCCCTTCGGGCTGTGTAACGCCCCGGCCACTTTTCAACATTTGGTGAATGACATTTTTCGAGAGTTTCTGGACAACTTCCTAATTGTGTACCTAGATGACATCCTGGTCTTTTCTTCCACTCTGGAACTCCACCGGATCCACGTTAAGAAAGTACTAGCCACCCTGAGGAAACATGGGCTCTATGTGAAACTGGAGAAGTGTGAATTTGAGAGAGAGTCCATCCAGTTCCTAGGGCTCATTATCTCAACAGGGGGTGTATCTATGGATCCGCAGAAGGTGAAAGCAATTCTGGAGTGGCCAGCCCCCACAGACAAAAAAGGAGTTCAGCGATTTGTGGGTTTTGCTAACTTTTACAGAAGGTTTGTGAAGGGGTTTTCAACAATTATTACACCCATCACCCAACTTACGCGCCAGCAGATCCGCTTCCGCTGGTCACCGGAGGCTCAGTCAGCCTTCGATGAGTTAAAGAACCTGTTCGTGACCGCACCTATTCTCCAACATCCGGACCCAGCTTTACCCTACATCCTCGAAGTGGATGCCTCGGAAGTAGCCACAGGGGCTATCCTGTCCCAGCGACAAGGCCCAAAGGCCTTACTACATCCGGTAGCGTTCTTCTCTCGAAAAATGTCACCCCCAGAGAGGAATTACGATGTGGGGGACCGGGAACTCCTGGCCATTAAATGTGCCTTAGAAGAATGGAGGTACCTGCTGGAAGGTGCAATGCACCCTATTATGATATTCACGGATCACAAAAATCTAGAATATCTTAGGGCCGCTAGACGCCTAAGACCTCGGCAAGCCCGGTGGGCTTTATTTTTCTCACGCTTCAATTTCCATATCACCTACAGGCCAGGGTCGAAGAATGGAAAAGCGGATGCCCTGTCCCGGATGTTTCCAGACTCTCCCAGCACAACGGAGCCCAATACCATCTTGTCAGCTCAAAACTTTTTCCTGATCCACGCTGACCTACAAACCTCAATTCAACAAGCCTCTACCCAATGTACAGGACTTGAAGCCGAGTCTCTAAAGAAACGGAATGGACTCCTCTGGTACCAGGAAAAAATTTTTGTTCCCGCACAAGTGAGATTGATGGTCCTCAAAACCTTTCATGACCACAAACTTGCCGGACATTTTGGGGTGAGAAAAACCTACGAACTTATTCAACGCCGCTTTTGGTGGCCTCAACTGCACCAGGACTGCAGAATGTATGTGAATTCCTGCATTACGTGCCAACGGAGCAAAGGGGCAAAAGTCAAGTCATGGGGCCTGTTGAGGCCATTACCGATTCCTGAGCAGTCCTGGAAAGGTTTATCTATGGACTTTATAGTTGAGCTACCACCCTCAGAAGGGTTTACCACCATCCTAGTAGTGGTAGATCGACTTTCAAAAATGGCTCATTTCCTGCCCATGGTGGGCACTCCTTCTGCCTTGGAAACAGCCAACGCATTCATCAAAGAGGTGGTCAGGTTACATGGACTTCCGAATAATATAGTATCAGACCGAGGCGTTCAATTTACCTCTAGATTTTGGAAGGAGCTCTGCAAGGCCTTGGCGGTTGGAGTGTCCCTGTCCTCTGCCTACCATCCACAAAGCAACGGGCAGACGGAAAGAACAAATCAAACTCTAGAACAGTACCTCCGATGCTTTTGCACCAGCTCTCAGGACAACTGGGTCTCCCTGCTCCCATGCGCAGAATTCGCTTACAATAATTCTGTACACTCCGCAACCAACCAAACCCCGTTTTGGGCTAATTATGGCTTCCATCCTTCTTTCTTGCCCAACTTGGACCAGGAAATCACGGTTCCCGCAGTCCTGGATCGTCTGGCTGCCATTAAAGCTAATTTTCAGTTACTACAGGACAATATTCAGAAAGCCCAACAGGATTATAAGAAATTCTTTGAACTCAAACGGAAGGTGAACCCTGCACACAAGGTGGGAGATAAGGTCTGGCTCTCGTCAACTAATTTAAAACTTTCTTGCCCATCCAAGAAGTTGGGGCCAAGATTCATTGGTGCTTTCGAGGTCAAGAGAGTGGTGAACCCTGTGGCCTTTGAATTAGTCTTGCCCGGTTCTTTCAAAATTCACCCGGTGTTTCATGCCTCGCTACTGAAGCCCGCAATACCGAGCCCATACCCGGGGAGAGAAGAGGTACCACCTCCTCCAGTTGCAGTGGAAGGGGAGCCTGAATTTGAGATTGAGACTATCTTAGATTGCCGACGGAGAGGCAATCGCACTCAATACTTAATTAAATGGAAAGGATACCCCCCGGAGGACAATTCCTGGGAACCATTGGATAATATCCATGCTCCTAAGCTTCTGAGAGAATTTCATAGTAAATTTCCGGAAAAACATGGTCAGAGGGCATCCAGAGGCTGCCCCTCGGGGGGGGGGGGGGGGGGGCACTGTCAGGAAAGGAATCAGCATTCAGCAACAATAGAATGCTGGATGCAGAGCAGGTGTGTCACCACGCCCATCTCCCCAGCCCTGGCCCTATATAAGACACTCTCTGGCTGTGCTTCAGTGCTGGTTTATCATCAGCTCCTATACCCGTGACCTGTTCGATTGCCTGTTGTTCCTGTTTATCCCGGCTAGCTCCTTTGACTTACCTGCATCTCTCCTTCGTTTGACCTCGGCTTGCCTGACCACCCCTTACTCTAAAAGACACCTCTGCTGGATCTCCTGTGTACCGACCTTGGCTTGGATCCCACGGACTCTCTCTCTTGTGCGGCCCTCTGTACCTTCATCTCCTCGGACTGATTATCTGTGTATGACCCTCGGCCTGGCATTAACCTTTGTCTCTTTTCTCTGAGCATCTATAGATCTCCTGGAAGCGGTCCTGAATCACCATCCATCCATCCATCCGGGATCCATCCGCATCCAGTGCTCCTTGGGACGTGTCATCTCCTGTTTCACCACCAGGGGTGATCCGCACCGAGCTGCAAGGGAAGCCCTCTCAGCACTTCGGCCTCCACCAAGGTAACTGACATCAGGATTCAAGCAACAATGCTCTCATACAGCGTCAGGCAAGCTCTCTATAGTTGCAAGGATTCTTTCAACATTTGAATGCATGACAAAGAGGGTGGTTCGACAGCCTTCTGGAAAATGGAAGCTTAACATTCTGCTGAAGGGCTAAGTGGCATAGATCCTAATAGAGCTTGCTCCTGGAAGTGGATGTTAATTTGGATACAGGGAGCAATCAAGTCATTTAGGGCAGCAGGAATGGACCTCCTGGCTAATTCAGGGCTTCATTATTTTCAGCAAGTTCCAGGCAAGCGTGTGAAACCTGACTGCGTATTGGCCTACAGTCATGCCTTCCTGATGAAGTCAGAGAACAAAGTTCTACCCAGATTGTCACAAGTTTTCCAGAAGGCATCTAGGAAGGTAGGACTGCCATTCTTGGCTACCCACAGCTTAGAGATACAGACGAAGGTGTCCCATAAAAAAAGTGAATCATATACATACTCTTGGTGTGGTCAGTAGGAAAATGATGGTCTGAAAGTTTAAAATGAATAGAACATTGATGAAGCCTGAATATGCTTACAGATCATAGAAAAGTGAAGTGGAGGAGGACATAGGAAGGCTGTGTCAGGACCTGGATCTGAACCCAACATCTCTGCTGCACCTGGCAGTAGCTCTTCTTGCTGAGCCACCATCTCAGGTGGCTAGGAAGTTTTTGGGAGGAGCAAAAAGTTTGTTCAAGGGATCAAACGGGGAGCTGTCCAGCATCTCAGCTGGACAGCTCCCTGTGTGATCCATTGAACAAACGTTTTGCTCCTCCCAAAAACTTCCTATTTAGGCCACTTTGTGTTTGTAAGATTATTGTGCTCTTCTTAAGCCAGTATCTTTCTCCTTACACTCCTGCTGCTCTCCGCATCTTCATTACCATTTGTTACTGACCTTTGGCTTGTTCCTTGACTATGCTTCCACATAATTCTAACCTGCAACCATTTGTAACCAACCTTTGGCTTATTCCTCGACTATGCTTCTGCTTGATCCCAACCTGCAACCACTTGTTACCAACCTTTAGCTTGTTACTGACTATGCTTCTGCTTGATCCCTACCTGCTACATTCACAGTTTTGGTCTGGCACATGGGCAGACATGCCTACGCCCGTGAAAAACAAAGAAAATCAAAATTATATGCCCATGGGACTTTAATGAGGAACATCTGCAAAAACACCTTTTGTTTTTTTATTCAATATCCACAGGTATAAACCTGTTCTATACAAAAGCACACAAACTGTTAAAAATACAGAAACTGATTTGCTGTTGTAATTCTATTTATATAACCAATTAGCATTTAAGAGATTTCTCTTTTTTTACATAATATCACAAAATCATATCCGCTTAGAAGTTCTTTACACTCTTCCGCTATGAAAATGTACTGTGCTCAGTGTGGAATATATAATATGTGTCTTGATATTCTATGTTTCTGCGTCTTAGCTTGCTCTGTCTGTCTTCCTCCTCCAGGGTTCTGCATCGCCTGTGGCAATGAACATATCACCGGTGGGCATCCCCTCTTTATTGGGGGCTTCTGCCATAGATGTACGGTAAGGTAACAACACAAGGTAAATGTCTGTTTCCTAGTCATACAGTACTGGACTCAGGGTCTTTAACTATTAAGACTGGTTTATACGCAGTTACCTTTGGGTGATTGAATACTAGAAAAAAAAAAAAACTGCAGGGATATTCACCTATATAATCCTTCCCATTTCCAGTAACCCTCAGTTATTTTTTTCTTGTTAGTGTCCTTAGGTAATGGACCTCATCTCTCTATTGAGAAAAATACCTTATTATAGGAAGGTTTTCTCCCTATTTCCCCTTTGGATCGCTGGTTGATGATATTTCAAGATGATTCTTCAAACAACAGGCTACATCATAGCCACTGCATATTTCTATGCAGCTTCTGGCTTGGTGGACTTATTTGCAGAGCCTTGGGGGACTCCGCCTAGTGGCAGATGCAGAGTTGGCCTGGCTTAAGCACAGTGAATGAAGAGGAGGTGAATCAGATTTCCTGTTTGTACTTCCTGCAAGGGTCTTCTTGTTTCTTGCTCCACCCTTACAATGTGGACCAGACAAGGTATCATTAAAACCTACAATCTGAAGGGTGGGGATTTTTCCAATCCCTATTAATGCGCACACTGTACCAGATCTTTTGGTCCTTTTTGGCCTTTTTAGCATCAGGCATATACAGTGCCTTGCGAAAGTATTCGGCCCCCTTGAACTTTGCAACCCTTTGCCACATTTCAGGCTTCAAACATAAAGATATAAAACTGTAATTTTTTTGTGAAGAATCATCAACAAGTGGGACACAATCATGAAGTGGAACGAAATTTATTGGATATTTCAAACTTTGTTAACAAATAAAAAATTGAAAAATTGGGTGTGCAAAATTATTCAGCCCCCTTAAGTTAATACTTAAGTTCACACCTTTTGCTGCGATTACAGCTGTAAGTCGCTTGGGGTATGTCTCTATCAGTTTTGCACATCGAGAGACTGAAATTTTTGCCCATTCCTCCTTGCAAAACAGCTCAAGCTCAGTGAGGTTGGATGGAGAACGTTTGTGAACAGCAGTTTTCAGTTCTTTCCACAGATTTTCGATTGGATTCAGGTCTGGACTTTGACTTGGCCATTCTAACACCTGGATATGTTTATTTGTGAACCATTCCATTGTAGATTTTGCTTTATGTTTTGGATCATTGTCTTGTTGGAAGACAAATCTCTGTCCCAGTCTCAGGTCTTTTGCAGACTCCATCAGGTTTTCTTCCAGAATGGTCCTGTACTTGGCTCCATCCATCTTCCCATCAATTTTAACCATCTTCCCTGTCCCTGCTGAAGAAAAGCAGGCCCAAACCATGATGCTGCCACCACCATGTTTGACAGTGGGGATGGTGTGTTCAGGGTGATGAGCTGTGTTGCTTTTACGCCAAACATAACCTTTTGCATTGTTGCCAAAATGTTTGATTTTGTTTTCATCTGACCAGAGCACCTTCTTCCACATGTTTGGTGTGTCTCCCAGGTGGCTTGTGGCAAACTTTAAACAACACTTTTTATGGATATCTTTAGGAAATGGCTTTCTTCTTGCCACTCTTCCATAAAGGCCAGATTTGTGCAGTATACGACTGATTGTTGTCCTATGGACAGAGTCTCCCACCTCAGCTGTAGATCTCTGCAGTTCATCCAGATTGATCATGGGCCTCTTGGCTGCATCTCTGATCAGTCTTCTCCTTGTATGAGCTGAAAGTTTGGAGGGACGGCCAGGTCTTCGTAGATTTGCAGTGGTCTGATACTCCTTCCATTTCAATATTTTTGCTTGCACAGTGCTCCTTGGGATGTTTAAAGCTTGGGAAATCTTTTCGCATCCAAATCAGGCTTTAAACTTCTCCACAACAGTATCTCGGACCTGCCTGGTGTGTTTCTTGTTCTTCATGATGCTCTCTGCGCTTTAAACGGACCTCTGAGACTATCACAGTGCAGGTGCATTTATTCGGAGGCTTGATTACACACAGGTGGATTCTATTTATCATCATTAGTCATTTAGGTCAACATTGGATCATTCAGAGATCCTCACTGAACTTCTGGAGAGAGTTTGCTGCACTGAAAGTAAAAGGGCTGAATAATTTTTCACGCCCAATTTTTCAGTTTTTTATTTGTTAAAAAAGTTTTAAATATACAATAAATTTCGTTCCACTTCATGATTGTGTCCCACTTGTTGTTGATTCTTCACAAAAAATTACAGTTTTATATCTTTATGTTTGAAGCCTGAAATGTGGCAAAAGGTCGCAAAGTTCAAGGGGGACGAATACTTTCGTAAGGCACTGTATTTCTCAGATTTACAGGGCTGCCATGTGGTCTTCTGTTAACACATTTGTTAAGTCCTACTAGGTGGATGTTCAGGCCTCTTATGATGACTGTTTAAAAAGTATGTAAACCCAACATTTCATATTTCTGATATGTGGCTGCTGTACCATTGACTTGAATGAAAAAGTATCCTGTTCTCTTTATATTGCTTCCTTTGTGCGAAATCCCTGGTGTTCCTGCCAGTCCCTCTGCTTTCCTAATAAAAACTGACCATACTAGGCACGAGAGCACAGCATGGTCAGTTCTCTAGCTAAACCTGCTTTCCTCCAATAATCACACTTATCCTGACATCCCCCCCTTCCTGACAGCCTTTTACTGGGAAGCTCAGTGTGCTGCAGCTTTTCCTCCCACAGCTCTTATGCAGCTGATAACAGAGGGAATTTGATCACTTATAAAAAAGGGGAAAAATGTATTTAAAATGTTTTTTTATCTGTACACAAATGCTGTACATGGAATGGGTTGTTTGTTTACAACCACTTTAAGTCATCAAGTGGTAAAAGCTGCTTGCTGAGTCTATCCAGCCTTCTTGACCCATTTTGTGGGCCCGGCGGCGATGTTTGCTGTGTTGCTCACCCCTCCATTTCACTGCTCACAACTAAGAAAATATGATTTTTGTCTTACCAGTAATTTCTGTTTCGTGGACTACAGTGCAGGACACAGGACACTTCCCCCTGTTCTTATGATCTTCCTTTTGCTTTCTACAAAACGGTGGCTAGCTGGAAGTAGGAGGGGTTAAATAGGGGGATGCAGCTTCTATAACTTTTTTGCTAGTGTCCATTCACTTGAAGGTAGCTGCATATAACCCAATAGTGATGATTAAAGACCCGGTGTCCAATAGTGTACTCCAGGAAACAGATTTTAATGTAAAGTCAAGTGGATATTGAAAATAAGATAAAAGTTCCTCCTTTTCTCTCTCTCTGCCTTCTGTCTTCTCTTTTCTCCTCTCCCTGATTTCTCTCTGTCCCTCCTTTTACTTTCCTTCTCCTTTTCACTTTCCTACTCTCCCATCTCTCTGTATTCCTTCTGTCTTCTGTTTGCCATTTCCCCCCGCATCCCTACTTTTTTCCCCTAAACTTGCTCCAATCTCTCTATCTCTCCACCAAAGGATTGGTTCTTGAGTTGGGGTTATCAGATGGACGATGCAGGTTGGCAGTGTTACTGCAGCATCTGCTGCTCTGGGAAAGAGATCCTTGTGTGCAGTAATCACTACTGTTGGAGGTAAGGGTATTCAGAATCATGTAGGACATTTCATAATAATAATAATAATAGGAAAGGGACTTTTCACAAAGGTTTTCCCTTTTAGTTTCTTGTCACAAGTGGTATTGGAATGCCAGACCTGTCCATTGTATCTATCCACTATCTTGATGGATCCTTTGTGCCCATTGAGAAGGGCTTATACTGTAAAATGCTTGTTACCTGGAACTCTATCCTCAGAGAATTGCTGTATCTAGAGCTGCCTTCATGACGTTCAATGAGATATAGCACTTCATGGGGTAAATTTACTAAAGGCAAACAGACTATGCACTGGTCTGCACTGCAATCCACATTAAAATCCAACCAGATATATTACAGCGCCATTGGAGTGTCCTTACTTTTATTGCATCTAATGTTTTATTTCTTCCAATGCTTCTGAAACTGGTCCCATCTTTAGGGAAACCTCCTGATGCCAATCCCGAACCTACTTTCACTACTATGTTGCCACAGTAATCTTGCACATGCACGGAAAACTATCCTCTTTGCTTCCTGTGTGCTTGCCTGGTTACAGTGTGAACAACCCCGGTGCCATGGCTAGTCACATGGGGTTTCAGGAAGAGATAATGCTCCTCGCTCTCATGAGATAGCTGCAATGCCAGGCAGTAAGGATTACATCACGACGGCACATCGCTATACACTTTCATGGCATATTGAGTGACTGTCAGCGTGCCGAAAATATGAATTGAAATACGCATATGCGAATTACATAATCAGGCAAAGTACAGTGCAAAAATCTCATAAACAAAGCATCTCACAAAGAATTTAAAGCAACCTACATGTAAGTCTTATTTTAAGGTTTTAAATGCCAATGAGTAAAGAGATCGAATTTACTACCACTTTCACTTAGCAAAGAATACCCAATCAAATGCAAGGAAAAAAACCCCAAAAAACAGCATTTATGCTTGCACATGATTGGATGATGGAAGTCAGCAGAGCTTCCCTTCATGTACTAAGCTTTGGAGCAACTGAACTTGCAAAATGCACAGTCTGTTTGCTTTCATTAATTCAACAATGTGATGGAACGCTTGGCACCCCGCTTGGGTACTTCCGCCAAACGGTACCTCCTGCCCTCTAATCCCCTCCAGCAAACCGAGAGCTAATACCAGCCCTTTTACCCCAACCATTGTACACAGACAAGGTAAGGTAAAATCCAAAGGAATATTTACCCAAAACATTACACAATGGTTAGATAACGAGCTAAAGTTGACATAAGGCTAATCCCATCATAAGAACCTCCAAAAGTAAGCAAATTAGCCAACAGACCATAACAATAGGTGACTCAATTAACAATGGGAATGTATACCTAGATCGGAGAGACCTACTTAACAGAAAGACACTTAACACTTTAATAAACAGACTATAGCAGGCGACCCCAGCATCAGGTTTCTTTGAACTGATCATATTACCATCTGCTCTGAGTATCATAGTTTAAAGCAGTCATTGCTGGTTTGGGCATAGAGACCCCAAATATGTATATGGGTCCTCCAGTTCCCATAGTCTGTGTGTTGTGGGGAAACATGGACTTAAATCTGAAGCAAGACCACTGCAAGGGCTCTTCAGGCACACACCTCCCAAAGAGTAGTGTTCCCTTAAAAGCCAGGGCCCATAGTCAGTAGGTAAGAGGCCACCCTGCTGTCCCCTCCAAAAGCCCTTGTCCTGGTTGGGTCTGTCACAAACCCCCCATATGTCTACAGTTACCTCGTTACACTAAAAAAATGTGGACATTTTTCCAGACTGAAGATCACAATATTGACGAAGACTGATAACACACTGAGTAATGTATATATTATCTGATGTCCATTATAATTAACGTAGCGTTACGGCTATCATAATTAATGCTGGTCAGCATACAGGGTTGCGTTTTGCAGACAGTGTCTTCTCACCCTTTCCACAGGCGTTTCTGTTTAGAGTGTGTGGATTTGTTGGAAGGAGAGGGGTCTGCTCAGGCAGCCAGGGAAACAGACCCCTGGAAGTGCTACATGTGTCGGGAGTCGTTGGTAAGTGGGTTACTGCAAAGACGCCACGACTGGCCCTCTCGCCTTCAGACTCTGCTGACCAACAAGAATGATCCGAAATATGTAAGTGATGTACTTAAGTGTTTCCCAACATTGTCCAAAGCTAACTATGTCTCCACCAGCCTAATAAACAAGATTAATTTTCCATACTATGTCCAAACACTAAACCAGTCATGCTTACACTCTATGGTTCCACCATTGTCAAACACTAATATTATTATTATAATATATAGCTCTGACATATATAGCAGTGCTGTGCAAAGAAAACTCCATAAGACACGTCGGTCTCTCCACACCAGAGGAGCTTACACTCTAATATCCCCACCACAGCCACTCACTCCTATTATACATTTATATAGCTCTGACACATTCTGCATTGCTGAGACCGTCACAACTCTGTCCACCACAGTCACAGGGTATTATTATATATTTCTTATAGTGCTGGTATATTCCACAGTGCTATACAGAGAACACTGAGTCATTCATATTAGTATCTGCACCCCAGGAGCTTACACTCCAATTTCCCCACCACAGCCACACATTGTTATTAACCGCTTGCCACTCGGGCTATAGCCGAAAGACGGCTACAGTGCGGGCTTCCAATGGTGGGAGGGCATCCTTGGATGTCCTTCCGTGATTGCACTGCCCGTGCGCCCCTTGCGATTTGTGGGGGGTGTGCTCTGTGATCGCTGAGTCCTTCAGGCTCAGCTGATCACAGATCGGGGTAAAGGGCCAATCACAGTGGCCCTTTAACCACGTGATCAGCTGTCAGCCAATGACAGCTGTTCACATGATGTAAACAGAAGCCGGTTATCGGCTTTTCTTCCCTCATGCTGATAGCGTGAGGAGAGTAAGCCGGTAACCGTCTTGTGTTAGGGACATGTGCACTGATAATTGGGGCACTGATTATCAATGTCCTGATTATCAGTGAAGTCCCAACAGTGCCCACCAGTGCTGCCAATCAGTGCCCACCAGCGCTGCCAGTGCCTACTCATCAGTGTCACCTATCAGTGCCCCGTATCAGTGCCCATCAGTGCCACCGATCAGTGCCCATCAGTGCTGCCTATCAGTGCCACCTTTCAGTGCCCTTCAGTGCCGCCTATCAATGCAGCCTCATCAGTGCCATCTATCAGTGCCCATCAGTGCAGCCTATCAGCGCCCATCAGTGCAACGCATCAGCGCCCATCAGTGAAGGAGAAAAATTATCTGTTTGCAAAATTTTAGAACAAACTATGACATTTTTTTTTCAGTCTTTTTTAATTTGTTAATTTGCCTCTAGCTGCAGGCATCACTCTGGTGCAAGCACTGTTCCGAAATATCGGTAATATGTGGCCGATTATTATATATCGGGGAAAGTGCATATTGGCCCTCGATATATCAGCTTTGCCAATAATCGGTAGATCCCTAGTTATTATACATTTATATAGCTAGTGGGTGTTGAAACTAAGACCAGGGTCCCTCTGTACTTTTGTGCCCTAGTGTATAATACTAGCCATTGTACCATCATCCTACCTGGATAAAACAAAAAACATTTCTTAATCTTGTCTCTATGTTTCCAAGGATCCTATAGTTCTCTATCCACCAATTCCAGCGGAGGATAGGAAGGGAATTCGGGTCCTGTCTCTCTTTGACGGGATTGCAACAGGTGAGCTGATATTCAGATTTCCTACAGAATAAGTCCAAAACCTATTTGCCATTGATTTGAAGTTGTTGCCTGATATATACAGTGGGTACGGAAAGTATTCAGACCCCCTTAAATTTTTCACTCTTTGTTATATTGCAGCCATTTGCTAAAATCATTTAAAGCGGAGTTCCACCCATTTTTAATAGGTTGGAATACATAGATCTTTGTAATCCCCTTTAAAACGGCTTTTACCAATGGAAACTTTTTTTTTTTTTTTTGCTAGTAAATACCTTAATTTTGGCTTTATTCCTCCTCTCCTCACTTCCTGGTCCGATCGGCGATGACGTCATTCGGCGATCCGCAGTGTCTGCTGGGATGTATTCTACTTGCAGTAGCTGTATCTGTACTGAGCCGTGCCTGCCCCGCCTCCGCCCCGCCTCCTCTCATTGAATTGCATTGTATGAATGTATTAAGGCTGTTCTCTGCCCAGCCTCCGCCCCGCCTCCTCTCAATACAACTCAATGAGAGGAGGCGGGGCGGAGGCTGGGCAGAGAACAGCCTTAATACATTCATACAATGCAATTCAATGAGAGGAGGCGGGGCGGAGGCGGGGCAGGCACGGCTCAGTACAGATACAGCTACTGCAAGTAGAATACATCCCAGCAGACACTGCGGATCGCCGAATGACGTCATCGCCGATCGGACCAGGAAGTGAGGAGAGGAGGAATAAAGCCAAAATTAAGGTATTTACTAGCAAAAAAAAAAAAAAAAGTTTCCATTGGTAAAAGCCATTTTAAAGGGGATTACAAAGATCTAAAGTTCCAAAAATGGGTGGAACTCCACTTTAAGTTCATTCTTCTTCCTCATGAATGTACACATAGCACCCCATACTGACAGAAAAACACAGAATTGTTGACATTGTTGCAGATTTATTAAAAAAGAAAAACTGAAATATCACATGGTCCTAAGTATTCAGACCCTTTGCTCAGTATTTAGTAGAAGCCCCCTTTTGATCTAATACAGCCAGGAGTCTTTTTTGGGAAAGATGCAACAAGTCTTTCACACCTGGATTTGGGGATCCTCTGCCATTCCTCCTTGCAGATCCTCTCCAGTTCTGTCAGGTTGGATGGTAAACGTTGGTGGACAGCCATTTTTAGGTCTCTCCAGAGATGCTCAATTGGGTTTAAGTCAGGGCTCTGGCTGGGCCATTCAAGAACAGTCACGGAGTTGTTGTGAAGCCACTCCTTCGTTATTTTAGCTGTGTGCTTAGGGTCATTGTCTTGTTGGAAGGTAAACCTTCGGCCCAGTCTGAGGTCCAGAGCACTCTGGAGAAGGTTTTTGTCCAGGATATCCCTGTACTTGGACGCATTCATCTTTCCCTCGATTGCAACCAGTCGTCCTGTCCCTGCAGCTGAAAAACACCCCCACAGCATGATGCTGCCACCACCATGCTTCACTGTTGGGACTGTATTGGACAGGTGATGAGCAGTGCCTGGTTTTCTCCACACATACCGCTTAGAATTAAGGCCAAAAAGTTCTATTTTGGTCTCATCAGACCAGAGAATCTTATTTCTCACCATCTTGGAGTCCTTCAGGTGTTTTTTAGCAAACTCCATGCGGGCTTTCATGTGTCTTACACTGAGGAGAGGCTTCCGTGGGGCCACTCTGCCATAAAGCCCCGACTGGTGGAGGGCTGCAGTGATGGTTGACTTTCTACAACTTTCTCCCATCTCCTGACTGCATCTCTGGAGCTCAGCCACAGTGATCTTTGGGTTCTTCTTTACCTCTCTCACCAAGGCTCTTCTCCCCCGATAGCTCAGTTTGGCCGGAGGGCCAGCTCTAGGAAGGGTTCTGGTCGTCCCAAACGTCTTCCGTTTGAGGATTATGGAGGCCACTGTGCTCTTAGGAACCTTAAGTGCAGCAGAAATCTTTTTGTAACCTTGGCCAGATCTGTGCCTTGCCACAATTCTGTCTCTGAGCTCTTTTAGGCAGTTCCTTTGACCTCATGATTCTCATTTGCTCTGACATGCATTGTGATCTGGAAGGTCTTATATAGACAGGTGTGTGGCTTTCCTAATCAAGTCCAATCAGTATAATCAAACACAGGTGGACTCAAATGAAGGTGTAGAACCATCTCAAGGATGATCAGAAGAAATGGAAAGCACCTGAGTTAAATATATGAGTGTCACAGCAAAGGGTCTGAATACTTAGGACCATGTGATATTTCAGTTTTTCTTTTTTAATAAATCTGCAACAATGTCAACAATTCTGTGTTTTTCTGTCAGTATGGGGTGCTATGTGTACATTCATGAGGAAGAAGAATGAACTTAAATGATTTTAGCAAATGGCTGCAATATAAAAAAGAGTGAAAAATTTAAGGGGGTCTGAATACTTTCCGTACCCACTGTATATATATATACGGTATCTGTGATAGTGTCATATTTCATGATATTATTAAGCTAGTGAGGTTTGCATATTGGCTGCTCTTTCAGAGTGAAACATTACTCGGATTTTCTCTGTCACCGCAGGCTTGTTGGTATTGAAGAGCTTGGGCATTGAGGTAGAGCGCTACATTGCTTCGGAGGTGGATGAGGCTGCTATAACGGTGGGTACAGTGCGACACCCTGGGGAGATCACCTATGTGGGGGACATACAAGAGATCACCGGCAAACAGGTCAGTGTGAGCACACACCCGTCACAATTGGAAAAGGGCAATCAGTCTACATGGAAGGAAGTATTATCTGTCCTTTCATGCAATAGAATCATTCTCTTTAACCTCCCTGGTGGTATGATTATGTCAGGAATTACATACCATACATATATACACATATATACATATATATATATGTATATATATATATATATATATATATATATAATATAAAATGTGTTATGTGTTTGTGTTTTGTGCAACGTTTTTTGAATTTCCCTCCCTAGTTCCGCTCCCATGCAGCATTGCTGCTGCAGGGAACGGAACTAGGAAGTGATCAGACCGACGGAGGACGGACGAGCGGCGGGACTCTCGGCTAGCGGTCACAGCAATGAGAGATCATCGCTGGATCGCCAGGATAAGGTAAGAGAACACCGCTGCGCTCTCTGCACATTCACCCCGAGCGTGACTCGGGGATACCGATCCTGCACTAAAAAATCCACCCCGAGTCACGCTCGGGATTACCGCCAGGCGGGTTAAAGTGAATAGTGAATATTTTTGTATTTATATGTATTATATGTATGACTAGAAAATGCATTTTTTAAATGTTGATCAGGCTAACTTTAAAGCGTAACTCCACTTTTGTTGAGAAAAAAGCATTCCCCCCTGGGTGATCTCTGTACATTGCAAGGATTATAACAACCTTTGTTGCAGATTCCTACCTATTGTTATTCTGAAGAAATCACTGTTTGTTCCTCAGTGCCTCTGTGCTGAGTGGGTCTAATGGGAGTGGCCTCATAATTATCAATCAGCTGTGCAGCTGCAGAGCACTAACAAAGAAAGCTGCCTACATCTCTTTAGTCGTGTTCCTATTGGGAGTATCTCACTAAAAATGACATGATGTTTCTGGGGTGTGGTCAGTATACATTCTGTGTACAGAACAACTCCAGGCAGCCATATTGCATTGCATTTTCAGAAAATACAACAGCTGCAGATTGAAAAGTAAAGGTCATTTTTAAAAACATTCAATTACAATATGACTTGTGTCGCAATTTTTATACGCTATATTGTTTTTTTATTTTTCCCCTCGAAAGTGGAGTTACCCTTTAATTGTTTTGCTAAAAAAGAGCTACAGTATCTCACAAAAGTGAGTACACCCCTCACATTTATGTAAATATTTTATTATATCTTTTCACATCTTTTGACAACACCGAAGAAATGACACTTTGCTACAATGTAAAGTAGTGAGTGTACAGCTTGTATAACAGTGTAAATTTGCTGTCCCCTCAAAATAACTCAACAAACATCCATAAATGTCCAAACCGCTGGCAACAAAAGTAAGTACACCCCTAAGTTAAAATTTAAAAACTGGGGCCAAAGTGTCAATATTTTGTGTTGCCACCATTATTTTCCAACACTGCCTTAACCCTCTTGGGCATGGAGTTCACCAGAGCCTCACAGTTTGCCACTAGAGTCCTCTTCCACTCCTCCATGACGACATCACGGAGCTGGTGGATGTTAGAGACCTTGCGCTCCTCCACCTTCCGTTTGTGGATGCCCCACAGATGCTCAATAGGGTTTAGGTCTGGAGACATGCTTGGCTAGTCCATCACCTTTACCCTCAGCTTCTTTAGCAGGGCAGTGGTAATCTTGGAGGTGTATTTGGGCTCATTATCATGTTGGAATACTGCCCTGCAACCCAGTCTCCGAAGGGAGGGGATCATGCTCTGCTTCAGTATGTCACAGTACATGTTGGTATTCATGGTTCCCTCAATCAACTGTAGCTCCCCAGTGCCGGCAGCACTCATGCAGCCCTAGACCATGACACTCCCACCACCATGCTTGACTGTAGGCAAGACACACTTGTTTTTGTACTCCTCACCTGGTTGCCACCACACATGCTTGACACCATCTGAACCACATAAGTTTATCTTGGTCTTGTCAGACCTCAGGACACGGTTCCAGTAATATATGTCCTTAGTCTGCTTGTCTTCAGCAAACTGTTTGCGGGCTTTCTTGTGCATCATCTTTAGAAGCGGTGTCCTTCTGGGACAACAGCCATGCAAACCAATTTGATGCAGTGTGCGGCGTATGGTCTGAGCACTGACAGGCTGACCCCCCCACCCCTTCTCTGCAGCAATGCTGGCAGCACTCATACGTCTATTTCCCAAAGACAACCTCTGGATATGATGCTGAGCACATGCACTTACCTTCTTTGGTCACCCATGACGAGGCCTGTTCTGAGTGGAACCTGTCCTGTTAAACCGCTGTATGGTCTTGGCCACCATACTGCAGCTCAATTTCAGGATCTTGGTAATCTTTTTATAGCCTAGGCCATCTTTATGTAGAGCAACAATTCTTTTTTTCAGATTTTCAGAGAGTTCTTTGCCATGAGGTACCATGTTGAACTTCCATGGACCAGTATGAGAGAGTAAGTGCGATAACACCAAATTTAACACACCTGCTCCCCATTCACACCTGAGACCTTGTAACACTAACGAGTCACATGCCATGGGGGAGGTAAAATGGCTAATTGGGCCCAATTTGGACATTTTCACTTGGGGGTGTATTCACTTTGGTTGCCAGCGGTTTAGACATTACTGGCTGTGTGTTGAGATATTTTGAGGGGACAGCAAATTTACACTGTTATACAAGCTATACACTCACTACTTTACATTGTAGCAAAGTGTCATTTCTTCAGTGTTGTCACATGAAAAGATAGAATAAAATATTTACAAACATGTGAGGGGTGTACTCACTTTTGTCAGATACTGTATATAGCTATAGAAGGATATTATACTCGCGCCTAGGTAACTTTGTAGGATTTATGGGAAGCAGCAAGTAATCAAAAACACTATCTAAAGTGAATAGTGATCTCAAGCATGTAAAAAATGGTAAAAAATACTGCGCTACCCTAATATGAGTGAAACTGCATATATGTATCAACTTAGCAGTGAAAGTGCACGTGCAAACGTGTAAACAATACTGCTGTGCTATATAGCCTTAATTGCTGATATAAAGTAATAAAACCATCTATAATAAATCACTGTGATATAAACAATAAATAAATTGCCACTAAAGTGCACGTGCGAACGTGTAAACAATAATGATATACCTATAAAGTGCTTAAGGCTAGATCAATTGTAATAACAAAACATGATACAGCAAAAAATATCCAGTGAAGAAAGTAGTCCGTGAAGTGAACACAAAGAAGAAAGTGCAAGGACGTGCTCAACAAGTCTCTTAGTGTGAAGTTGGGATCGTGCGTGCCAGTGATCCTTGAGTTCTATCACTCTGTGCCAAAAGGTAAGGTAGCACACTTACCAGAAGGTGTGGATTCCTATGGCGTATGCCAATAAGAATCTAAAACGCTTTTTCTGCTGCTCCTTTATGTGGATGGGCGGGTGGACGATCTCCTTAGGGATGTGGATATGCATTCAGCATAGAAGAAAAAGAGAGAAGCTCCTCATAGTGTAAAAAGGTTTTCAAACCTTTATTAAACTCAAAAAAGCACATCAATCTTCATAAAAAACATCCGTAAAAATGTCCATAAAACCCCCAATCGATACTGCAGCTTAAAACTTTAAAACACTCCAAATGTAAAAAACACTCCAAAATAAAAAACGTAGGTGACACAACAAACAGAACTCCACCCCCCCAACCAGAATATGGAAGGGGGGTCAGAGAAGGAGAGGATGCAGAGGGGGCCGTCTCAAAAAGAAAAAGGGAACACTAGGCCAGGGGATCTTCAACCTGACCAGTGAAACCTTCACTGAGGCAGAACTCATGGTCCTAGATCAGGGACTAAAATTTGCCCCTGATAACAAATTCAACGAGTTTCAAACTTTCATAGACCTGCAAAAGTTTATAAGGAAAGTTAATATTAAAAAACACTTCCACTTGAAAGAAAATGATTTGGCTCCAGATTTAAACCCCCCCTCAACCCCTCCCAGTGTTTTTAAACATAGCCATTTTAAAAATAAATCAACTTTTAACCCTAAACCCCCTAATAACCATTTTACGGAGACTTTTAAAAATATGGTAGCCCAAGACTTAAAGGATGTGACTAAGAATAAAGGCAGAACCAAGAAAGATATATGGGAAGGCATTAAACAAATAGAAAAAAGGAAAAATATAGTCATCCGCCCCGCTGACGGGGCGCCCGTTTCGCTCCCAGTGTGGCCAATTTATTTATGGCCCACTGGGAGGAGGAGGTGGTGTTCCATGACCGTCCCCCCGAATTGGTGTGCTATAAAAGGTACATCGATGACGTGTTCCTTGTGTGGAATGGAGAAATGGGTCAACTGGAGTCATTCATGAGCAAATTAAATGACAATAATAAAAACATAGTCCTCACATGGAACATTAGTACCACTAGTGTAGTTTTCCTGGATCTGGTCATCTCCAAGGGAACTAGTGGGTTTACGACTAGTAACCATTTCAAGCCAACAGACAGAAATGCGTACATCCCTCTAGACAGCTGCCATCATGCCTCATGGCTTTGTAATATTCCGAAGGGTCAGTTTGTTAGGCTTAGACGCAATTGTTCCTCAGAAGTAGATTATACTGAACAGGCTAATGTCTTATCCGAAAGATTTCTACAGAAAGGTTACAACAAAGAGAGATTATCTAGGGACCTTACAAGTGTTAAAGAGATTGACCGTAACACTTTATTAAGTAGTGGCCCTAAACGAGAAGCACCAAAGGATGAGGTAAGGATTGTTCTAGACTATAACATTCAATACAAAAAGATTGAAAGTATTTTCAACAAGCATTGGCCCATTCTGATGCAAGATCGGGTGTTATGCGATTATCTCCCAGAAAGACCGCGTTTTGTTTATAAACGGGCTCCCACTTTGAGGAATATATTAGCTCAAGGAGTAGTGGACCCTCCAGTGGAGGCACACAATAAATTGTTTGCCTTTTTGAAAGGTTTTTATGCATGTGGTAAATGCATTGTGTGCCGTTCTGCTAAAAAGAATATAAAACGCAGGAAGGATTTTGTGGCCCAAGCGACAGGAAGGGAATATAAGATCAATGACCTTATCACCTGTGCGACCACTGGGGTCGTATATGCGATTGAATGTGGCTGTGGTTTACAATAGGTGGGTAGGACCTCTAGAGCCCTCCAAGTAAGACTGGCGGAACATGTTAGGTGCATCAGAAAAGGAAAATCACCCCATTTTTTGTACCAGCATTTTAAAAACTTTCACAATAAAGACCCCAAAGACATGAAATTCTGGGGCATTGAAAAAGTTAAAAAACATTGGAGGGGCGGCAACTATATCCGTCAACTTAGTAAGAGAGAATCCTTTTGGATTTATGAGACGAAGGTTGCCGTACCGAGGGGCTTAAACACGGATTTTGATCTAAACTGTTTTATTTCTGACCGATAAATTATTGCTCTTCTCTTTTATATGTATGTGCAGTGTTTTAGTGCTTTTATTAGTATTTTAGGGTTTTAATATGCATGTTTTTTTTATATATTTATGTAACTTCCGTGCCAACGGGTATATGGCGTCACACGCTATTATGTGTATATATATTTATATACTTTTTAATATAGTATATTTAATTTAATATAGTATATTTGATTTCATACTATCCATTCTTATCCTGTTTATGAATTGGCTCTGTGGAGGTTATTTAGTAGCCCGGAGGGTGAGAGGGGGTTTTGCTTCCTCCCATCCTATATGTAGCCATATCCGGGATCGTCTGCAATCTTGAGCCGGTATTTATTTCTAGTTCCGGAGTTAGGGTAACTATAGGAACGTTTCAGAAATGACCGGCCAATCATATTAGGGGGTGTGTCTATTTATATGGTGACGTTGGACCAATCCTCTTCATTGCTGACGAAGCCTCCACCCACGGAGGCGATACGCGTGCGGAGGGAGGAGGAACCTAGCGTCTGACGTCACCCGCTGGCACGGAGGAGACCGAGTGACACCGAGTCTGTCTCGCTGTCCCGGTCTGTTTGCTGTTTTATGCCCGATGTCCATCCATTCAAGTAAGAGGCCACTCTGTTATATGTTTTTAGCCTGATTAAAGACTTTATTACACTATCCTGGCATCTCTTTCCTTCCTTACCCTTTCATTGGGGAGACATACAGGAGTGTTTAGCTTTTAAGTGGAGCAGGCTTATGTTGAACGGGAGATTGCCTTTTCCATCGTTTGACCAGTGAGAGGATTAACAAGAGGTCGGAGCCAGTGATCTGTTCAAGTGTGCAATGCCCATATTATATTCATTAAGGTGAGAGGCCACTCTGGAAGGTGGAGGGAGTGTGTGGTGTTCTTCTGGCTGTCTGCACCTGGCTCCTTTGGAATACATTGGGAACTCTTGCACTTAAGGAATATCACACCTTTTATCTGATCCTGCATTCGTTTCTTTTCCTATGGACTGTGCATGTGTCATTGGTTTTACTGTTGTCTATTTTATTTAGTGTTTCAGAGAGCGCTGCACTGCCTATTGTTTTATATTTCTGTCACCCAGGTTTGTTTCTGTGCCTGTTTTAGTGTTCAGCTGCTAGCAGTTAGGGAGGAGCGCTGATATTTTCATCATTGTTGATAGGGGGGGTGGTATAGTTATTTTAACCAAAGATATGTATAAACAGGAACTAAACAGATTGGTGCAGGACATATCCACATATGAGAAATTAAAAAACAACCCCACCAATAAATATAGAAGTAAATGCAAATTATTATTGAAAAAGGCACATAAAAGAGGTATATTGAACAAAAAGGAATACAGATACCTTATCCCGGATCATTCCAGGCTCCCCGTTATATATCAAGTCCCCAAAGTACATAAAAGCACTACAGCACCACCAGGCAGACCTATTATTAATGGAATCAATTCCATTTTTTCCAGAATAGGGGAGTACTTGGATTTCCACTTACAACCCCTGGCACAGACCTATCCGGCCTACCTGAGGGACAGTAAACAATTAATCAATATCCTAGATGGAATACAAGGTACCCCCAATCTAATCATGGCTACAATAGACGTTGAGTCGTTGTATACCAATATAGATCAAACAGATGCCTTACGAGCTGTCATGTGGGCCTTAAAAGAAAAGACAGACCTAAAACGTGACCAACAAATTCTATTAGGTGAAATGCTGGACCTCGCCATGGGTAGCAATTACTTCTGGCATGAGGGCCAATATTATAGGCAACACAGAGGCGTAGCCATGGGGGCCAAGTACGCCCCGAGTGTCGCCAATATATTTCTCAGCAAATGGGAGGAAGAAGAAATCTTTCAAAAAAATATTAAAGATCTTTTAATCTACAAAAGATATATTGATGACATTTTTATTATATGGTCAGGAACGGAGGAGGCCTTAAAAGTCTTTATGCATGACATGACATGAAAGGAATCCACACCTTCTGGTAAGTGTGCTACCTTACCTTTTGGCACAGAGTGATAGAACTCAAGGATCACTGGCACGCACGATCCCAACTTCACACTAAGAGACTTGTTGAGCACGTCCTTGCACTTTTTTCTTTGTGTTCACTTCACGGACTACTTTCTTCACTGGATATTTTTTGCTGTATCATGTTTTGTTATTACAATTGATCTAGCCTTAAGCACTTTATAGGTATATCATTATTGTTTACACATTCGCACGTGCACTTTAGTGGCAATTTATTTATTGTTTATATCACAGTGTTTTATTATAGATGGTTTTATTACTTTATATCAGCAATTAAGGCTATATAGCACAGCAGTATTGTTTACACGTTTGCACGTGCACTTTCACTGCTAAGTTGATACATATATGCAGTTTCACTCATATTAGGGTAGCGCAGTATTTTTTACCATTTTTTACATACTGTATATAGCTGAAGGACAAATTACACACACACAGCTAAAACGAGTCAGAGAAGTGACTCCTTCCTTTCCCTACCCTGCTCATATAATTCTATATGGATTTCATATTAGAAAAGAGTCATAAATGTAGAAACTAGTGCTCTCTTTCAAAAACCTAGAATACCTTGCAAAACTGGTATCATGGTGCTAGTACAGAAATCCTCCTGAGGAAGACACAGGACCCTGTGTCGACGCGCGTAGAGGAGGGGCAAGGACGGTGAAGGCAGTCAGGCTCAAACGAGGCTTAGGAGGCTTGGCATCCCCGCTGTCCCCAGGAGCGCTCCCGCAGTACAGGTACAGCGGTTCGAGCAGCCGAGCCAGCCTGCCGCAGTATATCTCCCCCGGGCGGTCGCCAAGTGGTTATTAATAGAACATTATAATAACACTATTCCTTTTATAAACTTGTAAATGTAAAAATATACTGTACATTATAAAATTGACTCAGTATCCTTATAGTTTCCTGCTAAAGAACATCGTCAGACCAATATGTAAGGATATTGTGTATTTGTACCCCAAATCATTTTATGTGCCTAAAATATGTTTCTGTATTTTGCTGCCACATGCTGGTTGAAAGATAAAATCAGTGGGCAATAGTTGTGGCTACTCTGTACACTGATGAGCTGGAGAAGGAGGTGTGTAAGTAAGTTTACAAAAGGGGGATAGCTGAAACTGGGTGTCATCAATGTGGTACTCTTAAAATGTTACCAAACCCACATCAGTAAAATCAGTCTGTATATGCAGTAAAGCATGCTTGTTAAACTCACTGTGGAACCTAAGGGGTTAATCCTCTGCATTGTGTATAAACGCTGTTTGATCCTGTCTCTCTGATCCTCCTCTTCTTTAACTGACTCCAACCCATCTCATAATAGAACAGAGCATTAGGAGTCAGGCTGCACATGCTCAGTTTGGTGTTTATTACTAGAGTGTTTTTCTTTTTTTCTTGGGAGGGTGCATTTGATCAGCACAGGGCCAATCAGCACTGTCCAGACAGAGGGTCAGGGGAGAATTAAAACTCCTCCTACTAGCTTTACTAAGAACTGATAGAAGTCACAAGACTGCTATATACTGCTAATGAGAAAAGATATTTAGCAGTTTATATTTGGATTTCCATGTTGTGTGTACTGTGGGGGACCAGATATAGTGAATGCAGGGTCCTGGGTTTAGTAAAACCTTGAGTAATTCAGAGAGCAGACAGGAGTTAGAGTAGTCTGCAGACATGGGCGTCTGCAGAACTTTTTTCAGGGGGGGGGGGGGGCATCGTTTTAAGGTCACCCACGCTCCGCCCCTTTTCAACAATGTACTGAAGGGGAAGGGCTTAGTCATTATACTTATTTTAAGTATTTATTTTTAAAGAGCAAACAGCAGCATTTATTTTTAAAGCATTTGTTAACCTAAAAAATGTTTTAAAAAATTGATCCTGTTCCCTTAAAGCATGTTATACAGCACAGTGCTTTGCTGTGTAATTTGGCCCCTTCTATCACCTAAAATACCTTTCTGATCCTGCCTGGCAATATCCTCCCCTCTGTAACCTGACCACGGTATATCATGGCTGCTGAGCCCTGACACTGTGGTCAGTTTATGTGCCTCCTGTCCTCCTCTGTCCTCTCTCCCCCCTCCCTCCCTGCCTGTCTGCTCCTGTGTCAGTGCTACTGCTGCTGTAGTTTCATTTAAAGTTTCATATCCTGTCTACAGTCTGTTTAATAATCCTGTGTGCCCCTGTGTCTGTGTTTTATAAAAAATAAGACATACTTTACAAGTTTTCAGAGCGCCACTCGCCGCTTACGTGACCCGCCGCCTCTCTCCTCCTCTCCCCATCCCCTCCCCCTCCCCTCCCGACTGACATCAGTGAGGAATCCTGGGCCCTGCCCGCTGCAGGCAGAAGAGAGAAGCTGATGGGTCACATGAGTGGTGCTCGGCCCTCTGAAAACTGGTAAAGAACTACTTATTTTTTTAAAACACATACACAGACACACAGGATTATTAAACAGACCAGACAGGATGGTATAAAGTGGCTTAAAAATCACTTGAAAGGGGAAGTTGAGATTCCAGGGGGGGGGGGGGGGGCTTTTGCCCCCCCTTGCCCCTACCTGCGGACCCCCATGACTCAAGATCATAAAACATCTGCAAAAAGTATTTTTAAGACTTTTTATTAACATAAAGCATCCATAGTTTAGTGTTAAAGTGATTGTAAAGCCTCAAAAAACCCTCTGTGCTGCAACTCCCCCCAGACCTTCCCTTTTTCTTACCTGAGCCCAATCTGATCCAGCTGTGTGTAGGAGCTCAGCCGCTCCAGACCCTGTCTCTCTCCTCATTGGACAGAATGCTAGCAGCAGGAGCAATTGGCGAGCCCGCACTGGTGCCCCCAGGGAAATCGGCTTTTCTTTGTGCAGCCAATGAAGAGGAGGGGCCTGGAGCGCTTGCAGGGCAGCCCAGAGGAGGATCGGGGCTGATCTGTGCAAAATGATTGCACAGAGCAGGTAAGTATAGGCATGTTTGTTATTTTAATTGTTTTTAAAACGTGGGTTTACAACCCCTTTAATGTTCCTTTAGTATATCATTTTTTGATACTGTGACTTTTCTTTGCAGATTGAAGCCTGGGGACCCTTCGACTTAGTACTTGGAGGAAGTCCGTGTAATGATCTTGCTTTGGTTAACCCATATCGTAAAGGCCTTTATGGTATACCAGTAAATGCTGTTTTAAAATTCCTTTATTATTCGTTTTATAGCACCCGTTGATTATTAACTATGTATTTAAAATGCTTGCAAAACCCTTACCCAGTGAAATGACTAGCCTCAGGTGATCCACAGAGATGAAACAAAGCTTTCTATATAAGTTGTACCTGTTTATCTGCAGCCCCCTCTTCTGTGAAAGGCAGAATTTACACAGCTTGTTTGAGATTTCAGAAAGCAGGAGGCAGGGATCTGAAGTTATACTCTGCAGAACTCAGTGAGGAGAGCTATGGGAACTGATTGGAGGGAAGCGACACACCCCCTTCACACAAGCACACAGGAACAGAGCCGAGGCTGTCAATCACAGAACACAAAGCTTTCACCGCACCACGTGACCCCCCTTAGGTAGTGCTCACTCACCAAATGTATGATAATATGTGCCTTTGGAATGAATCCTTGCTCAGGATGGATCTCCGCCAGGAATGCGTGCTCAGACCTCCACTGGAACTGTTGTGTCCAGACTCCGGCTTATATGCATAAATAAACCTTAACCAGTGGCCGCATACACTTCCAACAAGGACATGAGGGAGCATATAAATTATGGCCATTGTAAGGAGGAAGATCGTCGGTCTCACTGGGGTCCCCTAATAATGATGCGCATGTATTCATAAACATTTACTGTTAAGTGATTGATGTAACATATCGGTGATCTCCGGTGAACCATGTCTGCTTCCCCTGGCCAGCTGTCATTGCATTGTAAGAAGTTGGTGGTAAGGGTTAAGCGGCTGGAGAGGAGGGAGATAAGTAGTGGTGTCCAGGTCGTGTGCCCACGCCCTCTGTTGAAGTCAGTTTGATGACGAAACACGTCAGAGCGTGAGCACGCGGTCACCCCGGCAACCAGACGCAGAGCGGCTGAAACGAACGGCTCCGAGATCCTACGGACGCTGACGAGTGAGGGACGGTGAGATTCTCGGCGGCCCAGCTGCCGTCTGATTTTGCCTGCAATACATCGTTTTGTGCTTTTTGATTTGAATTGTGTGAGTGTATAGGGAAGGGGTTTGGGGGTTTTGTGCCAATAAAGTTTTTTGGACTACTGCCCTATGAGCCCTCTCTATTTTATATGCTCCCTCATGTCCTTGTTGGAAGTCTATGCAGCCACTGGTTAAGGTTTATTTATGCATATAAGCCGGAGTCTGGAGACAACATTTCCAGTGGAGGTTTGAGCACGCATTCCTGGCAGAGATCCATCCTGAGCAAGGATTCATTCCAAAGGCACATATTATCATACATTTGGTGAGTGAGCACTACCTAAGGGGGGTCATGTGGTGTGGTGAAAGCTTTGTGTTCTCAACTTCACTTTGGGGTGCTTGGCCCTCCCACCCTTTGGACTTTTGTGGACTTACCTGTGTATATTCCTGTGTGGGTTTATACCATCGTTTCAGCGCTGCTTATGTGTTGGACTTTCCTGTTTTGATTTTATACTATTTCCTGAGCGCAGGGTGATTGAGATACATTTGGGCTATGCTTACTGATCTCAGTCTTGTTTGATATATATACAGTATATATATATATATATATATATATATATATATATATATATATATATATTATCATGCCTCCATCAGCCATACAATTATAAACAATGTCTGCATTAGCAGTGCTAATTGTGGGAGAAAGTAACTCTCCTTTGCCTTAAACAGTCCTTTTACTTTTAAAATTCCCAGGGGGTGTCAGTGGAGATAAACCCTCAAAAGGTGAAGTCCAACCGCATGATCACTGGCCCATCACCACACAGCATGAGACCTCTCCCTTACAGATTGAACACTCACCAGAGATCACATCAAAAGGGGCTTTGGTAATCATCCAGAAGGACAAGCAGCCTCATCTCCGCCAGCATGCTTCTCCACCTCAGATATTACCAAGATCTAATCAGCCAACCCTTAACCACTTTACCACCGGAGGATTTTGCTGTCTTACGTCCAGGCCACTTTTTGCGATTCGGCACTGTGCAACTTTAACTGACAATTGCGTGGTCGTGCGACGCTGTACCCAAACAAAATTTACGTCCTTTTTTTCCCACAAACAGAGGTTTATTTTGGTGGTATTTGATCACCTGTGCGATTTTTACTTTTTACGCTATAAACAAAAAAAGAGCGTAAATTTTGAAAAAATAACAAAATTTTTCACATTTTTTATATATGAAATTCCCCCCCCCCCCCCCAAAAATGTAAAAATCAAAATTTTTTAAAATTTTTGGCCAATTTGTTTTCTGCTACCTATATTTGGTAAAAAAAAATCACAATAAGCGTATTTTGATTGGTTTGCGCAAAAGTTATTGCGTTTACTATCTAAGGGAAAGATTTCTGTCATTTTTGTTGTTTTTTTTTTTAACGAGTAAAGGCGGCGATCTGCGATTTTTTTTGCGGGACTGCGACATTGCGGCAGACAGATCGGACCCTTGACTGACATTTTTGACACTTTTGGGGGTACCAGTGACATTACTACAGTAATCAGTGCTATACATATGCACTGTTACTGTAAAAATGACACTGGCAGGGAAGGTGTTAATTTTATTGGGAGGGAGGGGTTGGAGAGGGAGGGGTTAATGTATGCCTGGTGCTTACTAACGTGTGTGGGGGGAGGTGACTGAGTGACACAGGGACAGATCGCAGGTTCAGCTATGCTGAACCCTGCAATCTGACCCTGCCTGTCACTTAGGAGATCCGCCCGCTTTGTTTACACAAGCGGGCGGATCTCCAGACTCGATTCCCCGACGATCGGGGAAGAGCGGCGGTGATCACCGCCGCTCCTCCCCTGGCCCGACTCCTGCTGTGACTGAATACAGCGGGAGCGAGCTTCCGGCGGCGCGCACGCGCCGCCCACAAGGGGAGGAGTCCAGCGACGTAGGTCTACGTTGCTGGACGGGAACGAGCCACTTTGCCGCAGTACAGTCAACGTGACTGGTCGGCAAGTGGTTAATGGATCACCCACACAGGATCATGCAGGCTCCTTCACCAGCACTCCTCTCCTCTCCAGATAAGTTTCCATATAAGAAATCAATGACTCATAGTGTAATCCAGTCTATTTATTGTTAAATGTTCCCAAAACACACTAAACGAACCCCCTGGAAAATGCGCTTACACAAAAGTCAGATGATAAAGCATGAATTGCCACAGATAGTGCCACAGATAGTGCGTATCGATCTCACCGCTGCCACTGATTACAACGAGTACGACTGATTGTGCGTGTCTCCTGGTATATCCGCGAGCAGCAAGCAGAGAGTACTGGTTGTAAGCAGCAGCAGCGGTGAGATCGATACGCACTATCTGTGGCACTATCTGTGGCAATTCATGCTTTATCATCTGACTTTTGTGTAAGCGCATTTTACAGGGGGTTTGTTTAGTGTGTTTTGGGAATTTTTAACAATAAATAGACTGGATTACGCAATGAGTCATTCATTTCTTCTTCTTCTTCTTATTATTATATAGGATTTATATAGCGCCAACAGTTTGCGCAGCGCTTTACAATGTGAGGGAAGACAACACAGTTACAATACAATTCAAAACAGGAGGAATCAGAGGGCCCTGCTCGTTAGAGCTTACAATCTAGAAGGGAAGGTCAAGTGAAACAAAAGGCAATAACCGTGGGGGATGAGCTGATGGAGAAAATGGAGGTATATTTGTTAGGTGTGGGTAGGATAGGCTTCTCTGAAGAGGAGGGTTTTCAGAGATCACCTAAAAGCTAATAGAGTAGGAGATAATCGGACAGATAAGGGTTAGGAGTTCCACAGGATTGGAGAGGCTCTGGAAAAGTCCTGGAGTATGGGAGGAGGTGATGAGGGAGCTAGAGAGCGGGACGTTTTGAGAGGAACGAAGAGAGCGATTGGGTTGGTATTTTGAGACTAGGCTAGTGATGTAGCTGGGGGCTAAATTGTGGATAGCTTTGTAAGATGTTGTTAGTATTTTGAATTTGATTAGTTGGGTGAGCGGAAGCCAGTGGAGGGCTTGACAGAGAGGAGCGGCGGACACTGAGCGATTGGTAAGGTGGATGAGTCTGGCGGCAGCATTCATGATGGATTGAAGGGGGGATAGCCTGTGTAGAGGTAAGCCAAGGAAATTGCAGTAGTCAAGGCGTGAGATGACCATGGGGTGAACTAGGAGCTTTGTTTAGTCACTGGTTAGAAAGGGGCGTATTTTGGAGATGTTGCGGAGGTTAAGGCGGCAAGATTTGGACAGTGATTGGATGTGGGCCTTGAAGGAGAGTTCAGAATCTAGGACAACACCTAGGACCTTGGCATGCGGGGATGGGCTGATAGTAATTCCATCAATATTGACAGAGAGATCAGAGGAAGGGGCACGTGGAATGTATGCAAACTTATCTAGAGAGGAGAGGAGAGAGGAGAGGAGTGCTGATGAAGGAGCCTGCATGATCCTGTGGATGATCCATTAAGGGTTAGCTGATTAGATCTTGGTGATATCTGAGGTGGAGAAGCGTGCTGGCGGAGATGAGGCTGCTTGTCCTTCTGGATGATTACCTAAGCCCGTTTTTATGTCAACTCTGGTGAGTGGTCAATCCCTAATGCCCCGTACACACGCGTTGAAAATTGGCAGGGAATTTTTCGGCTTGTTAGTATGATGCTTCCGACAACCAACTCTGACTTTTTGGCCGAAAAAAATCTGGTGTGCAGGCTATAAAATTTTTGTTGGCCGTCAACACAACGACCGATTTTCGTGCAGTCAGTACAGATTTAGACAGGGAAAAATCTGATGAGCAAGACTGGGCATACTCAGAGAAGAAAGAACACAAAGAAAACAAACCAACACATCCACTTCTGAAGTAGAATTTTGTTGGCTGAGAAAATTCGTGTGCAGTCTAGGCACATTCCAACCAACACAACAACACTCTGGACAAAAGTCGGACGATCGGTCGGCCGATAATCGTTGCGTGTTTACGAGGCTTAAGAGAGAGGTCTCACGCGGTGTGGTGATGGGCCAGTGGTCGTGCAGTTGGACTTCACGCTTGAGATTTTATCCCCACTGACACCCCCTGGGAATTTTAAAAGGACTGTTTAAGGCACAGGAGAGTTACTTTCTCCTACAATAAGTGCTGCTAATGCGGACATTGTTTATAATTTTATGGATGATGGAGACATGATAATATAATTTTAGATTTGATATAGCAGCTGCTATCATTGCCTGGAACAATTTATATGCATGGGATGAATGTTTAATTACATGTGATTGATTCTTTGCACTGTTTTTTCATAAGCGCTGGGAGGAAAGGACAAGCAGTTTTAACCGGCTGGTGACTTTCATTTTTTGCGTAAAGAGTATATGTCTGCATAAAATCCAATTTCAAACCCTGCATTCAAATCCTTCTGGACTGTTCCACCTAATCCATTTCAAGGCATAAATATCTCTGTACACTGAACTGGTGGTGGTACCAGCACAGTTGTCCCCCATCTTTATTTTCCAGTTCTGTTCCCTCTCTCTTTACATTCCATACAGAATAATGTGACTTTGTTTCCCAAACATTTGTGAACATTGTTTTATTATTATTTTTTTTCCAAAAAACATTATTTTATAAATAATTTTTGGCTGGTATGGGGAGCGGTTTGGTTATATTTCACCCCCTTTGCTGATTTATTATATATTTTTACTACTATGCTATGTGTAGTGTGTCAGAGGTCTAGCAAGAGATGTTAGTGATCCTTATCAGTGTGTAGCATTGGCTACATACAGTATACAGCTCTGTGTTCTTGCAGTGAGGCAGGGATTTTCACCTGCCTTTCCAATTCAGCCAATCAGAGAAAGCTTTGTATTCATTCAGAAAATACAAAGCTTCCTGGCAATGGCTGAGCAGTTTTCAGCTCAACTTGATTTTGTTTCCTGGAGCAGGGTGGGAATAAAATATAACCTGGGAAATGTAGAAGGCCCAGCAAATGCTATATAAAAATGTAAGCTTAGACAAAAAAAAAATGTACAATTTATACACAGAGAAGCAGGTGGACTGCCATTGCCAACCTTTTCTTTTGAAACGACTGGCTACCTGGCTGTCTTAAGGAACCAAAGGCTTCGGTGCTTTGAGTTATACTTACTGCATGCTCATCCTAAATGGGTGACTCCACAATCCTAAAGCCAGAGATACCCAGAAAAACTTGCACTTTCATACGAAGGTTAGCAGTGGTCACCTCTTTAAGTCTATTGGTCATAGACTACCCTGATCCATCACATTTTGTACATTTTATCAATGAACAGGGGGAAGCGGACAGCTGTTTTTTGATTTTCCTCGTCTTCTGCACAAAGTAAGGCCAAAGCCAGGAGACGACCGAGCCTTCTTCTGGCTCTTTGAGAATGTTGTGTCCATGGACAGGCAGTTCAGCAGAGCCATCACCCATCACTTGGAGGTAAGGTGGGACCATTGGTCTTATGCTTTCTGGTGCCGTTACCTTCTTTCTTTGGTCCATTAAGGAGACCATTGAAAGAGTTTTGTTATATCTGTTTGATAAGTCTAAAGAAAATACCTGTTGATCCTGCCAGAAACCCGGTGCTGTCCTGTGCACTCTGCACCATTATCTCGAGTAACGATATCAGGGGAGATATTTATATTGCCAACCCCCCCTCCCCCCAATGTTATGGGGATGAGAAGACCGGGAGTTGTTCTGTAGTTTGAATATACTTCCTGTTCTAAGATGTCATCTCAGTTCCTCCATGGGTACAGTACAGTAGGTGAACGTAGCCATCCTAGGACAGAAAGCGTGGTGGGACAGAACAGATTTTCTTCGCCTTCTGTCTCTATTGGATATTGGGAAAATGTAAAGCTCAGATAAGAATTCAAAATGATATACAGTATGTTGGGGAGAGAAAGGTATATGTGGAAAAAAAAAATCTGATTACTAAACACAACAGTATAAGGAAATGTGGATTTTTATTATATGTTATCTTAAGATATATGAACTAATGAGTAAACGTTAAGAGCCTATTCGCACCTTGCCGTTCTGGTGCGTTGTGTTAGTGCATGGTTTTTCGTGCATTAAGATTCAAATAAATGGGCTTTTTTGTATGTGCTGGTAAGATACAGTATTTATGTAGGATTAGGATTGTATTTTTGTTATATTTTGCTTAAAGTGGAGTTCCACCCTAAAATGAAACTTCCGCCCATCTTCTTGCTCCGGGTCACCTGAAAAACAAATGGATAATCGCAATTTTTTTTTTCTTTACTTACCTTGTTTTAGAAGATAGTATACTTACCTTACTTCCTCTTCCTCCCAGGGTGGCCACGTTGAGTCATCACTTCCTGACTTGCAATGATTCCTGGGAGCTTAAAGTCATCGCTCCCAGGAATCAATGCGCCTGCACCGGCCCTGACGTCAGTTCCAGCGCAGGCGCTGTCATACCTTGCTAAACAGATTCTGGGCATGCCCAGAAGCTGTGCAGGGATGACGCTGCGGCCCCGGAAGAGACGGCGGGGCCGGTGCAGTGCATCGTGGGACCGAAGAGGACCGAAGAGGATGCAGAAGAGGATCGCGCTGGCTTCAAGCTGCCCACACCTGAGATGGCAGCACTGGACAATACATTTTCAAGGTAAGTATTTCTTCTTGCAGGTAAGTGCAACCCGGGACAGTTCAGAGGCTATCCATTGTCGAATGCACTAGCCCTGACTGTCCCGGGGGTATTTTTATATATTTATTTTGGTTTTAGGTGGAACTCCGCTTTAATTATATGTTTAGAAATAACTAAAGATACAAAAAAATCTGGCAATGTAGTGCACCACAACACATGGTAGTGCATAGATAGTTGCCAATGGAACTGGTGTCCCCAATGGAAGATTTCCTCTCTATTCCTGTTACAGTGATATCTCAAAATCTTGGATCTTCTCTCATATTCAGCTCTGCTAAAAATGTTCACCAGGACAGATGGATGGGGGTATGGACAGCAATAAAAAATGACCACGGTGTGAAAATTCACTCTTACAGGCAATGAAAATTAAGATTTTTCAATGATAGTACCAAAGACCTCTACTGTACTTAGCCCCTTGTCTCTCTATTAATCAAAATGCTAATAATCACTATTTCATATTAATCAATTAGCTCAAATGTTATTAAAACTGAAGTTTGATCTACTTATAGTTTTTCTTCCTTGCCCCCCATTATCCCTCTAATTCAATTTTTATCTTTTAATCTTTCTGTTTTCATTACATACCTTATTTTAGATCCAGTGATGTCATCATAAGGTCTCTGTGCCTCTCTATACAATGCAGGCAGGTCATAGCTGGTGGGAGGGGCCAGCAGAATGCCGTACATAGCTTCTTGAAAACATCACAGCACCCTGCCTTGGTATTCCTACCAAAAGCCCTCAGCCCTCTTGGATCCAATATCCACCTTAGGATCCCATGCACCTTTTGGCAGTCAGGAGAACAAATAATGCAATATCGTTTTCCTTGTTCTGCTTCTGCATAAGAGATATTGTTAGCAGGAAGAAGTGGAGGGCGCAGATGCATTGCTAGCAAAGGTGTCCAGTACACGGTTATATAACTCAATTTTGCCTTTGCATTAGCTTGAAGTTCCTTTCTGATCTCTTCTTTTCCTTGCAGACCAAGCCAGTTCTGATTGATGCCAGCAAAGTCTCAGCTGCCCGCAGACCACGCTACTATTGGGGAAACCTGCCGGGTATGGACAGGTGGGTGATATTCCAACAGCAGCTGAATGAATACAATTCAGCATAAACTTTCCAAAGAAGTTGCAGCAATTGAGGCAGTAGATAATCCACAAAGCTCTTTAAAGAAAGAACAGCCCGTAGCAAAATAACATAAAGCGCAGGGCTGCATGACTGGGCAGTCAGGGGGAGCTGGTTTAGGCAGGGCAATGTCCGGTTTTTTCATGCCAGACCCATCCCCCAGCAGATAGGGGGTCTCATTACAGGGGGTGGGACTACTGGGAGGTCAGGTAAGGACCACCTTTACCTGGCCGCCATTTCAAGCGTGGCCAAGGAAGCAAGAACATCCCCGCCCTCCCTCCCTTTATCGGGTAGTTATTGACATCAACATGGACCTGTGCATGGCGGGTGGGGTCTTTTGAGGTGGGTAAAATAACATGCTATTTTATCAGTTTAGGGACCCATCTAAGGTATGGAGTCACCTCTGGAATGCCAGTTAATGGCGGTTTTAACTGGAAGGTAAAAATGGTGGTATCTGCTGAATATCGAGGTCGTCCCCGAGCCGGAGGGTGCGGCTGGGGACCAAGAAAATAGTTAAGCAGATGATTGATAATTGGTGCCTCCAAAGATCGGCAACCTCAGTTTTTCTTGTCACTGTATTATTTGTTTCCGGATTTAAGGAATGTTTGGTATAATTTGTTTTGGTTTTTAATAAACGGCCATTACGGCCAATATTTTACTGCAAGAATTGTGTTTGCCAATTTTTATAGATAATGGGGGTAGCAATAAGGGGGGTTGGATCAGGGCTGGAGGTTTGGGTCCAAGAGCACATCTGAAGTGCCTTAGTCATGGCTGTGCATGAGTTTACATTTTTTATTACTGGTCCAACCATGTTGTATCATGGTCACGTGATAGTTTACTTTTTTGGGGTTGTATTGGATATGTGCAAAGGGACATACTTATAAGTATAACATTTATTAAAAGTAGTGACATATGGGTCTGAATCTAAGCAGCTCATTTCACACCTTTACAATGCGTTCCTTCTACACACCTCTACGGTACTAGCTGATGCCATCAAAACGAAGTGGGAGGGGGATGTGAGACCTGTGGAGGATGAGGAGTGGGAGGATGCCCTTGACAATTGCAAATTGGTATTCCCGAAGTTGTCGGATCGCTTACACCCAGCTGTTTGTGCTCCACAGGGCCTACTTGACGCCTATCATGATGGCTAAATATCATTGTGACGCCTCAGGTATATGCCCCGTGTGTGGGAGAGAGCCAGGTACATTCTACCACCTTCTTTGGAGCTGTCCTTTACTGCAAGGCTTCTGGAAGCAGGTGGTGGGGTTTCTACATGACACCATGGGCTCTCCTCTAACGCTGGCCCCTAAGCCCTGCTTACTCTGAATTTTTCCAGATGTAAGTACGGACAAATTTACCACCCAGTTTCTGCATGAGACTTTATTTCTCGCTAGGAAGTGCGTCGCACGACAATGGATGCGTGCCACCCCCCGCCGTCTTTCCATGACTGGCTCAGGGAAGTCAATAATACCTTACCCTATAAGAAGCTGATATATGCTCACCGTGGCTGTCCATCCAAGTATAACAAAATCTGGGATAGATGGGTCTAAGCCCCGGAGACGTGTATCTAGACCTGCAATTTAATTCACCACATTGTCTTTCTTCTATGGTATTTCTGACGATGCTACCCTGTAGCAGTGGTATCCACGGCTCAGTGCAAGCATGTTGGGCGTCTTGCCCCTACCCTATAGGGACTGGGACTGTCTCCCTTAGCCTTCCCCGCCTGTAATTGCACTGTACCCTGCCACTCTTGTTGCTGTATATGCAGGGCTTTTTTTCTCAGAGAATAGGTGCAGGAACTCCTCCTTTCTGAGTCACCCCTTGTCTCTGCCCCCTACCTCTGAAAACGATCCCTTGGTTCCATACCCTACCCGCTTCCCTCTACCGCTCCTTTTAGAGAATACAGAACCAAGTATCATTTTTTGCTACTAAATAACTTGATAGACCCCCATCCCAGCAACAATAGACCCCCCAACACAACAACAGAACCCCCCAACAACAATAGCCCCTCAGCACCAACAACAGTTCTCTCAACAGCCAGCATCAATAAGCCCTTCATCAACCAGAGGCAATAGACCTTTCCCTCAATAATGGATTCCTCCCAGCAAAAACTGTCCGCCCAGCAACATGCACCCACTCCAGCAACAATAGATCCCCACCAGTGAACAAAAGATCCCCCATCAGGTAGCATCTCCCGCTGAAAAAAAGCCCTGTGTATATGTATGGCTGCATACCGAAGCTATGCTGTCATTGTATTTTGTTTTATTCTACAAGCACTCACGTTCCTTGTAAAAAATGTTTATTTTTTCAATAAAGACTTTGAGTAGTGACATATCCAGATAAAGCAAAATATGACAAGAATACTTAACTAAAAATGCTGTTTTGCCACAGGGTCCCGCCCATGATGGCCTGGACGTTGACCAGGTTCAGACACGTGCCTGATGGCAGTTTTGAGTGCGACTAAATGTTCCAAGTGATAACTGTAGTATTTAAACTTGTGTGTAAGGAATAGACAACCCCAAGCCAACTCCCCTTTAATAAGCAACAAAATGACCCCTCAAGGACGTGTTCAGTTTACAATCCCACATTCCTTTGGTATGAGTAAGCAGACTTTGGCCTTGAAACAAAAAAGAAGGATGGCGCTCTTGTGTGCACATATGGTTAATCAAGTATGAATGATGACCCAAAAATAGTCTCAAAGTAAGCCTTAAAGGTTTAATGAACATAGAACAGATTAAAATAAATAAATACTCTTCCAAACCAGTCCCTGAAGCCTCCGAGTCTCCTTGGGGTGCTGTGGGGATCCCTGGTGGTAATTAGGGGAATCCAATGGCATCGGGTAACCCAAGATGAAGAAAAGGTACTCCCTGATGATATGTCTCAGCATCCAATGATAGAGGCTCACACGGTCCTGTGTGCGGCCGCTACACTGAACCGGAGCCGATGCGATCTCTGTAGCCGAGTCCTCCGTGAGGACCGGAAATGGCGCATGGATGACGTCACCGGAAGTGACGCCGAGGAGGTAAACGGGAAGCCGGGCTGGATAGTGGAGATATCACGAAAGCTTCTAAAAAGCTTCTGGTTGCCGCAACTTTGCAAGACTTTGGCCTAGTATGACCTGTATGGCCTTTATGGCCCCTTAACCAAGATGCAGAGGCTTAGAATTCAATAATGAGCCACAATATGAGCCAACAACAATAAGAAAATATAAAATATACAATTTCCCCATCAAACCAAACTGAGCATCATCGGTCGCTGCAACCTGAACTTAGATCTTGGATCAGGTCACTAGTGCTGGCACACAGTTACATACTGTAGTTAGTAATGTTGAAAAGGCACAAGCCCATCTAGTTATATAGATAGAAAAAGACAAATGGGAATCCTCCATATTGACAATCCTATACCCAGGATTGATCCAGAGGAAGGTAAAAAACCCAAATATAGCATGATCCCTTTTGCTTCAGTGGGAGAAAAAAATCAAAGAAGCAATTGGATATTCTCTGGATCAGCTACCCCTGGTGTTATTACCTCTAAATGTTAATATCCAGTTAAATTATGTGCATTTAGGAGTGCATCCAGCTCTTTTGTAAAACAATCTACTGAGCTGGCCAGTACTAGATCTTGTGGGAGGCTATTTTCACAGCTCTTACTGTGAAAAAGCCTTTCTGAAAATGGAAAAGCCTTATTTACAGACATGAAATGTGACTTTGCAGTGATCTTTTTCATATTTATATTCCTGGGGGAGGAGGCATCGTGAAAGAGGAGAGGATGTTATTTATCAGAGGATGATCAGACAAGAAAAATCTGACTCTCCTTTATTTTATATTATTATATTTCCCTCATCTACATTAATCCTAAATTGTGTCATGCTGTACATACACACATATTTCTTGCTGTTAATGTTTTTATATGTGATCCCAGAAATGAAAGGAGTGGCCTTGATTTGAGGCTAAAGCTGGTGGATCGAAAATTCGGCTGGTTCAAAAGGAACTTGCTGAATTTCGATCCATGTGTGGCCATTCCTGATCAACAGAAGTCGATCGTTAGATCAACGTCTGTCAAATGGGAATGCTGGAAAAGCTTTTATCGGTCAGACAGTCAGCTACCGCTGCTAAATTAGTATAGTCTGACAGCAGAGAGTCTCGCTGTCCAAATACAATTTTCTTGCATGGAGGGATTGCTCCATACACCTCGCTTGTGTGGATGGAGGAATCTCTTCATTTTTCTTTCCTTCAGGCCGTTGGCTGAACAAAAAACTATAACCCATCCCTGGCCAGCTTTACACACACATATACAATATAAGTGGACTCTTGTAGGGATTTGTTTCCTGTATAAGACTTGGGCGCCTTGTTGAGGAAACCCATATAGGTGAAGAAACATGCATGTAGAATCCAGATAGGGAAAGTGCAATATGTAAACAGGCAAATGAACATGCATCGCTCACAATTTGAAAATGGGACGGTAGATGTTTAATAGTCATGTATCACCCTCCTAGATAGGTGCTAGGAACAAGCATAGTTTTGCTCTGCCTGCTTATCAGGAGAGCCTGATCTGTTAGTTATACCTGTTGCATGTGTCCATGTGTGATTCATCTGGGCTGAGGGAGTGTCCCTACTGTATCCAATAGGGGAGCCTATTGGACAGTGGAGGAAACCCAGCAAGTGACACACATGCTTTTATGGCTGTTCCAGTGGGTTGGCACAACAATGGTGCATTCTGGGATTGGTCATAAAAGCCAGTGACACATGTGACAGGGCGTCTTTGGGTGGGAAGCCAGGTCCCAGGAGGAGGGTGATGATTTGTCTCTCCTCCTGTCAGCAATGAAGGTGGTCACAGGCAGTCGGCCTAGTGGAACAAGTGTGTGATGCTGAGCCAGGAGGTCCAGGATACTGACAAGTGGAGCTGCAGGCAGAGCAACCCAGGGAAAAACAGTGTTCGTGAGTACCGGGAAGCTTGCCAGGTGTCTGCCCAGGAAGGGGACCACTTCAGTGGAGAGTCAGTGGACAAGGGGCTAGCATGCATAGGAAGTGAGAAAGGGGGTGCCAAGTCAGGACCCTGAAGAAAAATTCAGTCAGGAACCTATTTTCTACTTCACTTCAGTGGCAAGGTGAAGCAGCGGCCTTGCCGCACACATTACTGTTAGTGTCCTCAGAAATTGTGCATAGTTCAAGTTGGAGTATCCCACTTATCCCTTCTCCCATCCAAGTTCTAAAATAAAACACAAAAATTCAAAACCTCTGGACTGTTCATTGTCTGAGCCAAGTCTTAAAGTGATACATTTTATGGACTGTTGCTATGCTTACTTGTGAGGGTGCAGACTGGGGCAAGGTTAGTTCAGACCCAAATAATGTTGTAGAAGTAGGAAGAGATAGCTCAGAACCCAGCGGTTAGCAGGTAAAAGCAGCCTCAGCTCGATTCATCCAAGCCATACCCCCAACATGTTTCACCCTAGGGCTTAATCATTACGGACATGTTCAGCAAATTCAGGTAGTTCTTATTACCGCTACTGCTGCTACAACAGCAACAAACTATTAAACTATTACCTCCAGTTTTGAGATTAGGAAACTGGTGGTAATTAAGATCAACTCTTATGTACAGAAGGTACACTACTACTGAGAGTGGGTTGTGCCTGTGCTGAGTAGATGTCATGTATGTGACATCTTCCTGCACATGGGGTGCATCCCTGGCCTCATTTAGGTGTCTGCTGGGAGAATCCCCGAAAGCAAAATGTAAGCAGAAGGGCCTTGATACAGCTGATGTCTTCACCCAAATATGGGCAATGCCCACATTACCCAAAATGGGCAATGCCCATATCTTGGAAATTGCTTGTCGCTGAGGGGGTGGACAGCAGTGGACTGAAAAGTGGCTATAAATTCGCCCACTCCTGTGTGCCGCCAATCAAAAGTAAAGTCGACCTGATGGGAAACTTCAGTTCCCCCAGCAGGCTCCGCCTACCCCTACTATAAAACTCCTCGGCCTTGTGCCTGTCAGTGTGATGGGCAGGAGAGGGCGGGAGTGAGCAGGGTGAACGCATGACAAATTCATGTACCTGTCTGACTGATTTATGGATTGGGCACAAGCATTGACACTTTTAGTGCTGTGCCCTGATATAATTCTAATGGGTGTCTACGAAACCATTTATGAATTCCCTACAATATCTCCCATGCACAGGGTAAAGTAAAAGTTGACTGTGAAAGATAAAAAAAATTCCTCCTTTGATCTGGAAGTGCCATAGAACTGCCATAGCTTGTTTTTCACTCTTATTCCCTGTCTCTGCAGGCAACTGGTCTCTATGGAAAGAGACAAACTGACTTTACAGGACTGTCTGGAACCTGGACGAGAGGCAAATGTAAGGAATAATTGGGGTGTGGGATATAGTGGAAAGGTCAACACAACAGAACATTGCTTCTAATGGGGCTTGAAGTCATGGAGTGACAGCAGATGTTAGATTGCAACCCATGTGATAAACCATTGCCATGCTGACCTTCTTGGTGCATTTTCAGTGGTGATCATTTTGTATTTTGTATTGTTTCATCTGTATACTGTATAAACTAGGGCTTTTTTTTTACCCCTCAGAGAATGGGTCCAAGAACACCCCTCTCCCATCCCACTCCCCTTGCCTCCGTCCCTACCCACCTCCAAGCACTGTTCCTTTTTTCCGACCCCTACCCACCTCCCAGTACCTCCTCTTTAAGAGAAAACAGAGCCAAGTATAATTTTGTGGTGCTAAGTTATCTCTATGAAATTTGGTAATTATAATAAGAAAAGCAGGACAATGGATCCCATGCAGCCAGCAACAGTAGCCCCCCCAAAGAAAGAATAGATCCCCCCGCAATAATAGACACTCCAAACATTAACAGATCCCGTAAACAGAAAAAGTAAACAACTGCGCTAAACCAAATAGATTGTAAGCAGCAACTTCAAGTGTGACTATCACCTTAGAAACAATGTATAAATATAAGTTGCGCTATATAGTGAAAACATATATGATATGTAAAAAAGTCCAGAGATAAAGTCCATATAAAGGCAAACAGCACGTCTGACGAAATTTCCTGTACAGGTACCGCTTACCAAAGGCTAATGATAAATAGGCCCAAAGATTCCAAGTGATCCACAGGAACCAGATCTCAGACGGACTTCGTATGTTGAATGGATCTCCTCAGTGTTGAGTGATCATGTGAAATGAAATAAAAAACGCCATAGCGTAAAACCACAAACAAATAGATGTAACACCCCAAGTGATGGGAATATCAGAAAGGTGCTGTAGTAGTGATAGTAAAGAACATAGACACCTCCAATCCTGTGAATATACTCCTTACCAGAGTAATAGAAAAATATTGCAGAAACAAATAGTGTAGAGGACCTCCCCCAATAGGACTGCAGCTTACCAAAAGGAAAGTAAATAGAGCACTTAGATCCCAATCGTGTCACCGAAGAGGGCTGACAAACATATGCCCTTACCAGCTCCAAAATGATAAAGGCAGAAAAAGGTCCTGATTTGCCTAAGCACTTCCGCTGCGAGCAAAACTCCAAATGCTGGTGTCTAGATATTCCAAACCAGGCGCCTCCAATGGGAACACTGATACAGGCTCAGCATACAGATGGTGATGGCCGTGAATTGAAAGAGAGGTAGACCATAGTGTAAAACCCACAAACAATTTATTAAAATAAAGGGCAAACACTTACAAACATGTAGATCAAAAAAGCCAAACGGAGAGATGTAGGGAGCCGCCGGCCGGACGGCTCTGCTCGCCCGTTCCTTCGTAGGACTGTAGCGTATGGGTGACGTCAGCACGCCGTGACCTGACGCGTTTCATCAAAGATGATGTTCTCATCCCAGCAACAATAGACTGCTTGCAACAATACACTGTTTCGCAACAAAAGATCCACCCTGGCAGTAATAGACCCCACCAGCAACAATAGACCCCTATCTCAACAATAGATCCCCTAGCAACAATAGATTCCCAGTAGTCAGCTTTAATAAACCCTCCAGCAGCCAGCAACAATAGACACCTCCCTCAACAGTAGATCCCGCTCAGCAACAGTTGACCCACTAGCAACATGATACTCCCAGCAACAATAGACCCCCCCAACAAAAATAGATACCCCTTGCCACTATATACATTCAGTTCCCCTGCATCCCCGATGAAAAAAAGCCCTGGTATATACTGTATATGACTTCCTCTGCTTTGGAAGGTACAATGTTCCCTAGAAGAGGGTGGACAATGTGCAGTATCAGGTGTTGCCTGTTCAAGCTGTATAAGGAAGGGGGGGGGGTCACTGTTTTTAATTCCTTCTAGCGTTGAATGGTATTTTACATCTGACTTATGAGTAAATATATATTTTTACACAAATTGAACCTCTTAACCGACAGAGCTGTACCTTTTGACTCCAGCAGTGCGGCAGAGGTTATGAGGTGGAGCAGGTCTGAAATAGCCAGACTTCCATCCTCTCCTGAATGTTGGGGTGGTCCTGGATGCCACCTTGTCCTGATCAGTCTCATGAGATACCATGGTGCTGGCTGCTAACACCATAGCAGCATACTGCCCTAGAGTATTATTGGTTTTTATGGTGGCGGTGGCCGTGCTGCCCACGGCATTGGTAACTCACAACGCTGATCCAGGGCAAATTGCTCATAGCACCCTGAGAGAACCAAAACGGCTACCCAGGATGCCACAGCACCCTGGCTGAGAAACATGGATCACATTGCCAAATTACTTTTGCTACAGTAAAAAATCAAGATATACACTTTGTTTTTGAAAAAAGTTCTAACTGGAAAATATCTCCTTGCTCATAGCAACCGACTAGCCATGGGCGTCCGCATGGGTGGGCAAGTGCCACCTCGGAATTTCAACCTTTAAAGTGGTTGTTAAGCCACTTTATACTACCCTGTCTGATCTGTTTAATAATCCTGTGTGCCCGTGCCCCTGTGTCTGTGTTTTTAAAAAAAGACTGTTCTTTACCAGTTTTCAGAGCGCCGATCGCCGCTCACGTGACCCGCCAGCTCCCTCCTCTCCATGTCTGACAGCTGCCTGCAGCGGGCAGGGCTGAGGATTCTCCACTGACGTCAGTTGGGAGGGTAGGAGGAGAGGCGAGAGAAGGAGAGAGGCGGCGGGTCTCGTCAGCGGCAATCAGCGGTCTGAAAACTGGTAAAGAGCGGCTTATTTTCCCCTTTAAAAATAAATACTCGCGAGTTACGGCTTGACATCAGCAGCCATGCTGACCACTGTCCTCAGGCCCCAGTGCTATCATTCCAGGAGAGGGGGAGCCCGGGGCAAGGAAATTGAGGAGATTTGTGGCCCCGTGCACAGAGGCATGGCACGTGATGTCACAGCACGTACTGACGTCATGTGCATGCATGCACCGCCTGCACAGACCCAAAACAGAGAGGGCCAGACCCAGTGGTGTGGGCAGTGAAGGGGGTGAAAACCTTGGGGGACATTACCGTAGCAGGGGCCCTCCTTCCGTTTGACCGTTTACGGGAAAAACATGACCTGCCCAGTAGTTATCTTTTTCATTATCTCCAACTGCGTCACATCTTCCAAAGCCAATTTACCACCTCCCAGGTGGAACCGTTTCCCTCAGATTTGGAATGTGTGTTGACCTGTGACACCACGCTTAAGACCCTTTCGACTGTGTATAAGGACATGTTTAGATTGACGCCTCCTAGCATTGTTAGATGTAGAGAGAAATGGACAGTTGAGGTGCCTGACCTTCAGGGCGATGACTGGGAGGAGGTATGGACTGAACCCTTCAAATATCTGGTGTCCGCTAGGGATAGACTTATACAGTTTAAATGTCTTCATAGGATATATTACACTCCAGCTTGCTTGGCCAGAATATACCGGACCTCGTCGGCTGAGTGCTGGCGCTGCTCCGCTTCCCCGGCGGACGCGACTCACATTTTTTGGGAATGTAACCAGATCCAGATGTTCTGGAGTGCCGTGACTGCCTGTCTTACGGAAGTGTTGCTGACTCCGATTCCGCTAGCCCCAAGGGTCTCTTGGGTCTGGTGGAGGAGGTAGTTCCCTCGGTGGCACATAGGACGTTACTTGTTATTCTCCTATTTTATGCAAAAAAGGCGATCCTACTGCATTGGAAAAAGGTGGCCCCTCCTTCGCTTTTATTTTGGAAGGGCTTAGTTAATGCTGTTTTGCCGTTTTATAAGGCGACCTACGTGTCTAGGGGTTGCCCCAAGAAGTTTGAGAAGGTTTGGAGGGCGTGGGTTGAATCCTCAGATACGGTGGGTTAGATGTATGCTCTTTATCGGTCAAGTTAGACACTGGCCCTGCGTCATGTGGAGGGCTTGGGTGGACTCTTTTGTTTTTCTTGTCTACTCTGTTTTTCTGTAACCGTTTGTTACTGTTTGATGTTCTTTTTTAAACTGAATAAAAATAATTTTTCAAAAAAAAAAAAAAAGTTGTTTTCATTTCAAATTCAGCATTCATTAAATAAATCCCTGGTGATCCTTCCATGAATATCCTTGTTTAGGCACTTCCTGTTATGTCGTGACAACTGTATTCCAGTTGGGCTCCTGTGTTGTCTCTCTGTCACATGCACCCCTTGTAGAGACTACAAGCAGCTGTGCTGGCAGACATTGCTCAAATACTTCAATAAATACCACAAAATAAAACCTCTAAAATCGGTGAATGTGATCCTCTGCGCTGATCGGATGTAAAAATACAATAAAACAGAGTTGCTGCTACTTCAAGTGTAAAATATAAATAAATAAAAGTTCAATATAGAAATAAGTCCAAAGGAGTTTCTAAAGAACTCTTAGTAGCGCAGTAAAAGGATAATAAACCTTATATGAAAAAAGTGCAAAGAAGTGCTTCAAACATCCATTGATGAATGATATGTAAACATATCCAAACAGTCTCTAATTGTCCATAAAATGTGAGGGATCCTTAAAGGGTGCTGATATAGGACCACCTTAAGGTAACACCACCACCAGTGCTGGGATATGGCTAGAAAACTCACTCACCAGAACACAATGCCTGACCACTCTCATGGACTAGGCAAAGACAGCATAGGTTTAAATGAGGGTAAAACCAACTCTCTCCTGGCAATCCTGGTTCTTGTACGGATAACTCCTCTCATTGGCAATATATGGATAAAGAGATAAAAAGCACTCCCATAGCGTGATATCGTTTATAACAATTTATTGAAATAACCATAAACCATCACACTCACATAAGCGTAGATCAAAATAGGCAGAAAACAAATGGTTCCAGAGTCTGGTATGCTGTATCGCTATCCGAAAACTCCTTCACCCTCAGTGTACAATTGTTCAGTCTGAACAATTGTACACTGAGGGTGAAGGAGTTTTCGGATAGCGATACAGCATACCAGACTCTGGAACCATTTGTTTTCTGCCTATTTTGATCTACGCTTATGTGAGTGTGATGGTTTATGGTTATTTCAATAAATTGTTATAAACGATATCACGCTATGGGAGTGCTTTTTATCTCTTTATCCATATATTGCCAATGAGAGGAGTTATCCGTACAAGAACCAGGATTGCCAGGAGAGAGTTGGTTTTACCCTCATTTAAACCTATGCTGTCTTTGCCTAGTCCATGAGAGTGGTCAGGCATTGTGTTCTGGTGAGTGAGTTTTCTAGCCATATCCCAGCACTGGTGGTGGTGTTACCTTAAGGTGGTCCTATATCAGCACCCTTTAAGGATCCCTCACATTTTATGGACAATTAGAGACTGTTTGGATATGTTTACATATCATTCATCAATGGATGTTTGAAGCACTTCTTTGCACTTTTTTCATATAAGGTTTATTATCCTTTTACTGCGCTACTAAGAGTTCTTTAGAAACTCCTTTGGACTTATTTCTATATTGAACTTTTATTTATTTATATTGCTCAAATACTGTTCACCACTGTTACCATCAGGAAACCAGTCTGGTGCAATGTTGTGTAGCTAACGTTGCAGCAAGTACATGTTGACAGGAAGTAAATAAAAATTGTTTGTGATGCACTAATATGTAATCTAGTTAAAGTAGGACAATTGGCAAAACTTTTTTTACAATTTTGGACAGAGCAAGGGAGGGTTATAACCCGTTTGTTTATTTTTTTGCCATCTGTGACCCATTGGGGAGATTTCCCTTCACTGTCCCCTAGCCAAACAGCAAGTGAGAGGAAATCCCGGAAAATCAAGGGAAATCTCTTGGGGTCTCCAAGGTCCCCATTGAAAGATTTCCACTCTAATACATTTCTGGGGATTTTCTTTTACTTTTACTTTCAATGATAATGGTAAACAGGACAAATAGAGAGAGTGGACCCAAAGTTCCATGGCTTTATTGAGGGCAGATCTTGTCAAACTAATATGATTGAACTTTTAGACCATATTACCAATGTTTTAGACCAGGGTGGTGCTGTGGACATAGCATTAGTGTTGAGCGAACACGGACTGTATTATTCGTGTTCGTACGGAATAATTGGATTTTTTGTACCCGAACACGGACACGGACACTTTACTGTATGTTCGGGTAAAAATCCGTGTTCGGTCGTTTTGTTTCCGGGTTTTGCATGCTTTGGCGCTCTTTTCATGGCGGGCTTTTAACAGCCAATCAACAATCGTTTAACTGGTGTGCCTTAAGCCATTCCAGCCATGCCTGCAAATGTCTCAGTAGCTGTGATTGGCCGTCTGAAGCATGTGACCAAGTCTTTATAAGTTCGAGGCAGCCGCAGCGTCTTCATTCTGCTGCTTAGATCAGGGACAGAGCACACATCAACGTGCTGGCTGCTGATTAGGGAAAGACAGGCAGGAAAAAAACATTTGTGTCCGGATAGAATTGAGGGACAGGTCGGAGTGTTTAGGCAGGGCGAGTTGTAGGCATTTTAGGGATAGAGTCTGCTGAATTATAGGGTCAGTGTCTTCTGCAAACTACAATCGATATTGCTGTGTGGGGGGTGGGGTGACTCTGCACTCAATCCTGATCTACGATCTCTTCTCAATCCTGTTAGGGAGAGGCTGCTGCTGCTGAATTTTAGGGAAACTGTGTTCTACAAACTACAATCGATATTGCTGTGTGGTGTGGGATAGGAGATAGGCAGGTGTCAGTGATCCACATCCATTTTTCTGTGTGTGAGCTGCAGTGAACACAATCTTTTTGGGGTGCAGTGAACACAATCTTTTTGGGGTGCAGTGAACAAAATCCTTTTTGGGGTGCAGTGAACACAATCTTTGTGGGGTGCAGTGAACAAAATCCTTTGTGGGGTGCAGTGAACACAATCTTTGTGGGGTGCAGTGAACACAATCTTTTTGGGGTGCAGTGAACAAAATCCTTTGTGGGGTGCAGTGAACACAATCTTTGTGGGGTGCAGTGAACACAATCTTTTTGGGGTGCAGTGAACAAAATCCTTTTTGGGGTGCAGTGAACACAATCTTTGTGGGGTGCAGTGAACAAAATCCTTTGTGGGGTGCAGTGAACACAATCTTTGTGGGGTGCAGTGAACACAATCTTGTTGGGGTGCAGTGAACAAAATCCTTTTTGGGGTGCAGTGAACACAATCTTTTTGGGGTGCAGTGAACAAAATCCTTTGTGGGGTGCAGTGAACACAATCTTTGTGGGGTGCAGTGAACACAATCTTTTTGGGGTGCAGTGAACAAAATCCTTTTTGGGGTGCAGTGAACAACATCCTCTTTGGGGTGCAGTGAACAAAATCTTTTTTGGGGTGCAGTGAACAACATCCTTTTTGGGGTGCAGTGAACAAAATCCTTTTAGGGTGCAGTGAACACAATCTTTGTGGGGTACAGTGAACAGAATCTTTGTGGGGTGCAGTGAACACAATCTTTGGGGGGTACAGTGAACACAATCTTTTTGGGGTGCAGTGAACAAAATCCTTTGTGGGGTGCAGTGAACACAATCTTTTTGGGGTGCAGTGAACAAAATCCTTTGTGGGGTGCAGTGAACACAATCTTTGTGGGGTGCAGTGAACACAATCTTTTTGGTGTGCAGTGAACAAAATCCTTTTTGGGGTGCAGTGAACACAATCTTTGTGGGGTGCAGTGAACACAATCTTTTTGGGGTGGAGTGAACAAAATCCTTTTTGGGGTGCAGTTAACAACATCCTTTTTGGGGTGCAGTGAACAAAATCCTTTTTGGGGTGCAGTGAACACAATCTTTTTGGGGTGCAGTGAACAAACTCCTTTGTGGGGTGCAGTGAACACAATCTTTGTGGGGTGCAGTGAACACAATCTTTTTGGGGTGCAGTGAACAAAATCCTTTTTGGGGTGCAGTGAACAACATCCTCTTTGGGGTGCAGTGAACAAAATCTTTTTTGGGGTGCAGTGAACAACATCCTTTTTGGGGTGCAGTGAACAAAATCCTTTTAGGGTGCAGTGAACACAATCTTTGTGGGGTACAGTGAACAGAATCTTTGTGGGGTGCAGTGAACACAATCTTTGGGGGGTACAGTGAACACAATCTTTTTGGGGTGCAGTGAACAAAATCCTTTGTGGGGTGCAGTGAACACAATCTTTTTGGGGTGCAGTGAACAAAATCCTTTGTGGGGTGCAGTGAACACAATCTTTGTGGGGTGCAGTGAACACAATCTTTTTGGTGTGCAGTGAACAAAATCCTTTTTGGGGTGCAGTGAACACAATCTTTGTGGGGTGCAGTGAACACAATCTTTTTGGGGTGGAGTGAACAAAATCCTTTTTGGGGTGCAGTTAACAACATCCTTTTTGGGGTGCAGTGAACAAAATCCTTTTTGGGGTGCAGTGAACACAATCTTTTTGGGGTGCAGTGAACAAACTCCTTTGTGGGGTGCAGTGAACACAATCTTTGTGGGGTGCAGTGAACACAATCTTTTTGGGGTGCAGTGAACAAAATCCTTTTTGGGGTGCAGTGAACAACATTTTTTTTGGGGTGCAGTGAACAAAATCCTTTTTGGGGTGCAGTGAACACAATCTTTTTGGGGTGCAGTGAACAAAATCCTTTGTGGGGTGCAGTGAACACAATCTTTGTGGGGTACAGTGAACAGAATCTTTGTGGGGTGCAGTGAACACAATCTTTGGGGGGTACAGTGAACACAATCTTTTTGGGGTGCAGTGAACAAAATCCTTTGTGGGGTGCAGTGAACACAATCTTTGTGGGGTGCAGTGAACACAATCTTTTTGGGGTGCAGTGAACAAAATCCTTTGTGGGGTGCAGTGAACACAATCTTTGTGGGGTGCAGTGAACACAATCTTTTTGGGGTGCAGTGAACAAAATCCTTTTTGGGGTGCAGTGAACACAATCTTTGTGGGGTGCAGTGAACAAAATCCTTTGTGGGGTGCAGTGAACACAATCTTTGTGGGGTGCAGTGAACACAATCTTGTTGGGGTGCAGTGAACAAAATCCTTTTTGGGGTGCAGTGAACACAATCTTTTTGGGGTGCAGTGAACAAAATCCTTTGTGGGGTGCAGTGAACACAATCTTTGTGGGGTGCAGTGAACACAATCTTTTTGGGGTGCAGTGAACAAAATCCTTTTTGGGGTGCAGTGAACAACATCCTCTTTGGGGTGCAGTGAACAAAATCTTTTTTGGGGTGCAGTGAACAACATCCTTTTTGGGGTGCAGTGAACAAAATCCTTTTAGGGTGCAGTGAACACAATCTTTGTGGGGTACAGTGAACAGAATCTTTGTGGGGTGCAGTGAACACAATCTTTGGGGGGTACAGTGAACACAATCTTTTTGGGGTGCAGTGAACAAAATCCTTTGTGGGGTGCAGTGAACACAATCTTTTTGGGGTGCAGTGAACAAAATCCTTTGTGGGGTGCAGTGAACACAATCTTTGTGGGGTGCAGTGAACACAATCTTTTTGGTGTGCAGTGAACAAAATCCTTTTTGGGGTGCAGTGAACACAATCTTTGTGGGGTGCAGTGAACACAATCTTTTTGGGGTGGAGTGAACAAAATCCTTTTTGGGGTGCAGTTAACAACATCCTTTTTGGGGTGCAGTGAACAAAATCCTTTTTGGGGTGCAGTGAACACAATCTTTTTGGGGTGCAGTGAACAAACTCCTTTGTGGGGTGCAGTGAACACAATCTTTGTGGGGTGCAGTGAACACAATCTTTTTGGGGTGCAGTGAACAAAATCCTTTTTGGGGTGCAGTGAACAACATCCTCTTTGGGGTGCAGTGAACAAAATCTTTTTTGGGGTGCAGTGAACAACATCCTTTTTGGGGTGCAGTGAACAAAATCCTTTTAGGGTGCAGTGAACACAATCTTTGTGGGGTACAGTGAACAGAATCTTTGTGGGGTGCAGTGAACACAATCTTTGGGGGGTACAGTGAACACAATCTTTTTGGGGTGCAGTGAACAAAATCCTTTGTGGGGTGCAGTGAACACAATCTTTTTGGGGTGCAGTGAACAAAATCCTTTGTGGGGTGCAGTGAACACAATCTTTGTGGGGTGCAGTGAACACAATCTTTTTGGTGTGCAGTGAACAAAATCCTTTTTGGGGTGCAGTGAACACAATCTTTGTGGGGTGCAGTGAACACAATCTTTTTGGGGTGGAGTGAACAAAATCCTTTTTGGGGTGCAGTTAACAACATCCTTTTTGGGGTGCAGTGAACAAAATCCTTTTTGGGGTGCAGTGAACACAATCTTTTTGGGGTGCAGTGAACAAACTCCTTTGTGGGGTGCAGTGAACACAATCTTTGTGGGGTGCAGTGAACACAATCTTTTTGGGGTGCAGTGAACAAAATCCTTTTTGGGGTGCAGTGAACAACATTTTTTTTGGGGTGCAGTGAACAAAATCCTTTTTGGGGTGCAGTGAACACAATCTTTTTGGGGTGCAGTGAACAAAATCCTTTGTGGGGTGCAGTGAACACAATCTTTGTGGGGTACAGTGAACAGAATCTTTGTGGGGTGCAGTGAACACAATCTTTGGGGGGTACAGTGAACACAATCTTTTTGGGGTGCAGTGAACAAAATCCTTTGTGGGGTGCAGTGAACACAATCTTTGGGGGGTACAGTGAACACAATCTTTTTGGGGTGCAGTGAACAAAATCCTTTGTGGGGTGCAGTGAACACAATCTTTGTGGGGTGCAGTGAACACAATCTTTTTGGGGTGCAGTGAACAAAATCCTTTTTGGGGTGCAGTGAACAACATCCTTTTTGGGGTGCAGTGAACACAATCTTTTTGGGGTGCAGTGAACAAAATCCTTTGTGGGGTGCAGTGAACACAATCTTTGTGGGGTACAGTGAACAGAATCTTTGTGGGGTGCAGTGAACACAATCTTTGGGGGGTACAGTGAACACAATCTTTTTGGGGTGCAGTGAACAAAATCCTTTGTGGGGTGCAGTGAACACAATCTTTGGGGGGTACAGTGAACACAATCTTTTTGGGGTGCAGTGAACAAAATCCTTTGTGGGGTGCAGTGAACACAATCTTTGTGGGGTGCAGTGAACACAATCTTTTTGGGGTGCAGTGAACAAAATCCTTTTTGGGGTGCAGTGAACAACATCCTTTTTGGGGTGCAGTGAACACAATCTTTTTGGGGTGCAGTGAACAAAATCCTTTGTGGGGTGCAGTGAACACAATCTTTGTGGGGTACAGGGAACAGAATCTTTGTGGGGTGCAGTGAACACAATCTTTGGGGGGTACAGTGAACACAATATTTTTGGGGTGCAGTGAACAAAATCCTTTTAGGGTGCAGTGAACACAATCTTTGTGGGGTGCATTGAACAAAATCCTTTTTGAGGTGCAGTGAACACAATCTTTGTGGGGTGCAGTGAACACAATCTTTGTGGGGTACAGTGAACACAATCTCATACTTCTGAACATTTGAGGGTGCTGCCTGTTCCATACTCCTCCTCCTACTGCTCAACCATCCTTTTAGGGGTACAAACAATAGTAATTGGGGCCTAGTGTGGTGGTGTACGTGTGAGATACATACACTTTCTTTTTGATCATATTTTCTATTCCGCTATTCAATTAAAACCTTTGGGGGATCAATTAAATTGCGTGATAGTCTGTGTCGGTACGTGTGAGATCCACCTTTCCAAGTTTTTGGGGTTCATCTCATACTTCTGAAGATTTGAGGGTGCTGCCTGTTCCATACTGCTCCTCCTACTGCTCAACCATCCTTTTAGGGGTACAAACAATAGTAATTGGGGCCTAGTGTGGTGGTGTACGTGTGAGATACATACACTTTCTTTTTGATCATATTTTCTATTCCGCTATTCAATTAAAACCTTTGGGGATCAATTAAATTGCGTGATAGTCTGTGTCGGTACGTGTGAGATCCACCTTTCCAAGTTTTTGGGGTTCATCTCATACTTCTGAAGATTTGAGGGTGCTGCCTGTTCCATACTCCTCCTCCTACTGCTCAACCATCCTTTTTGGGGTACAAACAATAGTAATTGGGGCCTAGTGTGGTGGTGTACGTGTGAGATACATACACTTTCTTTTTGATCATATTTTCTATTCCGCTATTCAATTAAAACCTTTGGGGATCAATTAAATTGCGTGATAGTCTGTGTCGGTACGTGTGAGATCCACCTTTCCAAGTTTTTGGGGTTCATCTCATACTTCTGAAGATTTGAGGGTGCTGCCTGTTCCATACTCCTCCTCCTACTCCTCAACCATCCTTTTAGGGGTACAAACAATAGTAATTGGGGCCTAGTGTGGTGGTGTACGTGTGAGATACATACACTTTCTTTTTGATCATATTTTCTATTCCGCTATTCAATTAAAACCTTTGGGGATCAATTAAATTGCGTGATAGTCTGTGTCGGTACGTGTGAGATCCACCTTTCCAAGTTTTTGGGGTTCATCTCATACTTCTGAAGATTTGAGGGTGCTGCCTGTTCCATACTCCTCCTCCTACTGCTCAACCATCCTTTTAGGGGTACAAACAATAGTAATTGGGGCCTAGTGTGGTGGTGTACGTGTGAGATACATACACTTTCTTTTTGATCATATTTTCTATTCCGCTATTCAATTAAAACCTTTGGGGATCAATTAAATTGCGTGATAGTCTGTGTCGGTACGTGTGAGATCCACCTTTCCAAGTTTTTGGGGTTCATCTCATACTTCTAAAGATTTGAGGGTGCTGCCTGTTCCATACTCCTCCTCCTACTCCTCAACCATCCTTTTAGGGGTACAAACAATAGTAATTGGGGCCTAGTGTGGTGGTGTACGTGCGAGATACATACACTTTCTTTTTGATCATATTTCCTATTCCGCTATTCAATAAAAAACCTTTGAGGATCAATTGAATTGCGGGATAGTCTGTGTCGGTACGTGTGAGATCCACCTTTCCAAGTTTTTGAGGTTCATCTCATACTTCTGAAGATTTGAGGGTGCTGTCTGTTCCATACTCCTCCTACTCCTCATCCATCCTTTTAGGGGTAGAAACAATAGTAATTGGGGCCTAGTGTGGTTTTGTACGTGCGAGATAGATACACTTTTTTGGATCATATTTCCTATTCCGCTATTCAATAAAAACCTTTCTAGGGCAAGATCTTAAATTACAGAAATATGAGGAGACCGTCAAATAAGGGCCGTGGCCTGGGTCGTGGTGCTGCTGGTAGAGCTCCTGTTGCAAGGAGAGGACGTGGTTGATCTGTGCCAGCTACACGCACAAGTGAAACACCTTCCTCAAGTGTGAGTAGGCGACAGAACCTGCATCAGTATTTGGTAGGGCATCATACGCCCCTAGAAGTGATGAGGCCAGAACAAGTGGAGGCGATAGTAGATTGGTTTGCTGCTGACAGTGCCTCCAGTTCCTTCACATTGTCTCCCACCCAGTCTACTGCAGAAAGGTCACAGTTGGCACCTGCAGCCGATGTCCAACCGTCTTTCACCTCACCCCCTTGCAAATCAGGCAAGCAGTCTGAGCCCCAAGCCATACAGCAGTCTCTTCTTCTTTTTGATGACTCTGTCAGCAGGGTTTCCCAGGGCCATCCACCTAGCCCTGCCCCAGAAGTGGAAGAGATTAAGTGCAGCGATGCCCAACCACTTATTTCTCAAGATGAGTACATGCAAGGATCATCGCAGCACGTCTCCGATGATGACGAAACGCAGGTGCCAACTGCTGCGGCGTTCAGCATTGTGGAGACCGAAAAGGAGGGCAAGGGTGAAGACTGGGTGGAAGATGATGTGGAGGACGACGAGGTCCTCGACCCCACATGGAATGAACGTCATGCAGGTGACCTGAGTAGTTTGGAGGAAGAGGCGGTGGTCGCACAGAGCCACCAGCACAGCAGAATAGGGAGCAGGGTGCAGAAGCGGAGCGGCCGTGCCCTAGACACTATGCCCGCTACTGCCCAACGCAGCAAGGGAACGAGCGCACCAAAGTCAGCTCAAAGGAGTTCTCTAGCGTGGAAGTTCTTTAGAAAATGTGCTGATGACAGGACACGAGTGGTTTGCACCCTGTGCAATCAGAGCTTGAAGCGAGGCATAAACCTTCTCAACCTGAGCACAACCTGCATGATCAGGCATCTAAGTGCAAAGCACGAGCTGCAGTGGAGTACACACCTTCAAAACCAAGAAACGTCTCTGGCTCATCCTGCTTCCTCTTCTGCTGCAGTCTCGGCCGCTCCAGCCACATCTGTAGTGATACCGGCACCTGCCACCCCGCAAACAGACGATCTGTCAGCAACACCACCACCTGGGTCACCAACAACCATCTCCACAATGTCCCGTGGAAGCGTTCAGCTTTCCATCTCCCAAACACTTGAGAGGAAGAGGAAGTACCCCCCTACCCACCCGCGATCCCTGGCCCTGAATGCCAGCATTTCAAAATTATTGGCCTTTGAAATGCTGTCATTCCGTCTGGTGGAGACGCACAGTTTTAAAAACCTTATGTCGGTGGCTGTCCCACAGTACGTCGTGCCCAGCCGCCACTACTTTTCCAGGCAAGCCATCCCTTCCCTGCACAACCAAGTGGGGGAAAAAATCAGGTGTGCACTGCGCAACGCCATCTGTGCCAAGGTCCACCTAACTACCGATACGTGGACCAGTAAGCACGGTCAGGGGCGTTATATCTCCCTAACGGCACACTGGGTAAATGCAGTGGCGGATGGGCCTGAGGCGGATAGCAATTTGGCGCATGTCCTTCCACCACCGAGGATTGCAGGGCGCTTCAGTTTGCCTCCTGTTCCTAACTCCGCTTCCTCATCCTCTACCGCCTCCTCATCCGGACAGCGTAACACCTTCACCACCAACTTCAGCACGGCCAGGGGTAAACAACAGCTGGCAGTTTTACAACTTGCCTGTTTGGGGGACAAACCACACACCGCGCAGGAGTTGTGGAGGAGCATGGAACAGCAGACAAATGAGTGGTTGCTGCCAGCGAGCCTCAAGCCCGGCCTGGGCGAAATCTCATAGCAGCTCTGGGCCTAGCCGGTTTGACGCACATCCCTTGCCTGGCGCATGTGCTGAATTTGGTGGTGCAGAGGTTCCTTAAAAACTACCCCGATATGTCAGAGCTGCTGCAGAAAGTGCGGGTCGTTTGTGCGCACTTTCGGCGTTCTCACCCTGCTGCTGCTCGCCTGGCAGCACTGCAGCGTAACTTCGGCCTTCCCGCTCACCGCCTCATATGTGACGTGCCCACAAGGTGGAACTCCACCTTGCACATGCTGGAAAGACTGTGCGAGCAGCAGCAGGCCATAGTGGAGTTTCAGCTGCAGCACGCACGCGTGAGTCGCTCTGCGGAACAGCACCACTTCACCACCAATAACTGGGCCTCCATGCGAGACCTGTGTGCCTTGTTGCGCTGTTTTGAGTACTCCACCAACATGGCCAGTGGCAATGACGCCGTTCTCAGCTTAACTATCCCTCTTCTATGCCTCCTTGAAAAAACAATTCGGGCGATGATGTAAGAGGATGTGGCACAGGATGAGGAGGAGGAGGAGGATGAAGAGGTAACATTTCCAAGGCTTTCAGGGCAGTCATTCGCAAGGGGCTCCGAGGGTGGGTTCCTGCACACACAAACGCCAGGGACGCAATTGTCCAGCAGGGGCATAGTTCTGGAGGATGAGGAGGATGAGGAGGAGGAGGAGCTGGAGGAGGAGATGAAACCATGTTCACAGCAGGGTGGCACCCAGGCCAGCTCATGGCCATCACTGGTGCGTGGCTGGGGGGATACAGAGGACACGGACGATACACCTCCCACAGAGGACAGCCTTTCGTTGCCTCTGGGCAGCCTGGCACACATGAGCGATTACATGCTGCAGTGTCTCCTCAACGACCGCCGAGTTGCCCACATTCTAACTTGTGCTGATTACTGGGTGGCCACGCTGCTGGATCCCCGTTACAAGGACAACGTACCGTCCTTAATTCACTCACTGGAGCGCGATCGCAAGATGCGCGAGTACAAGCGCACGCTGGTAGACGCCATGCTGCTGGCATTCCCATCTGACAGCGGGGCCGCAGTGGAAGCACAAGGCAGAGGAGGAGGAGGAGGAGGTCGCCAACGCAACCAGGGCACCGCCAGCACCTCAGAAGGCAGGGTTAGCATGGCCGAAATGTGGAAAAGCTTTGTCAGCACGCCACAACAAACAGCAGCACCAGCAGCTCAGATGGAACGTCTTAGCAGGAGGCAGCATTTTACCAACATGGTGGAGCAGTATGTGTGCACACGCCTACATGTAGTGAATGAGGGGTCTGCCCCCTTCAACTTCTGGGTCTCCAAATTGGGCACATGGCCTGAGCTTGCCCTTTATGCCTTGGAGGTGCTGGCGTGCCCTGCAGCCAGTGTATTATCTGAACGGGTATTTAGCACGGCTGGGGGCGTTATAACAGACAAGCGCAGCCGCCTGTCCAGAGACAATGTGGACAAGCTCACGTTCATTAAAATGAACCAGGCATGGATCCCACGGGACTTTTCCGTACCTTATGCAGAATAGCAATGGATACCGACCTTACCCACCCATTGTTCCATTTTTGCTCTTTCTCACTCTTTTGGGGTGTACCCTCATTTAAAATTTGTGAAAAGAAGCAGTGTTGGCTACCTCGTCCTCCTCCTCAGGGCCAGATTAACGTAGGGGCTATTGGAGCTGCAGCTCCAGGCCCCTACCTTTTATATAGGCCCCGGGTTGGCCATATTCACTGTTACCGCTCTTCTGTCACTTGTAAACACAGAAGTCTGGCTTCTATGCTCGCTTCCCCAGGCAGCACCCTTAGAACCTCCCCACACAGCGCGAAGGCCGGACAAGGAGGGACAGTTGCCGATGCATGGATGTGTTTATGGGCTTCAGAGACAGCATCCCATGTTGAATTAGGCATGCATGGCTGCACCCTTCCTCCTCTGGGTGCATGGCAAGGCACGGCCCTTAAGGCCCTTCAAAATCCTCAGCACCAAGCCCATGATGCTCTTAATCCGGCCCTGGTCCTCCTCCACCGCCGCTTCCACCTACACCGCCCATAGGTGTGCGCAGCCTATTGCATTAAGGTGTGCACCCCAAAGTTGAAATACACATGCATGTGTTTGCCAGCAGGGAGAGTAATGTATCGGGGCCATGTACCTGTAGGCAAAGAGAAATAGAGCAGAGCAGGTCCGAGGGAGATCTTTCCCATCTCCTCACTGGCAATGCTATGTGCCCTAGGTGATTAGGGTGTGCCCAGGCACACCCGGCACACCCTGTGCGCATGCCTATGTCACCGCCACATCCACCACCACCTCAACCTCCCTCCTACTCCATATGGGCCTCGTCCTTCAGAGATGAAGAAGAACATTGTTTTATTTTTCTGTTTTTTTTTGTTGTTTTAAGTTATTTCCCTATCCACATTTGTTTGCAGAGCACTTGCCATGCTCTTAATTACGTTTTGCTGCCATTTGCAGCACTCTAGCCCTTTCCTTTGGTGTTTTAGAGCCATTTTAGTGCCTTAAAGTTCGGGTCCCCATTGACTTCAATGGGGTTCGGTGTCCGGGAAAAGTTCGGTAAAAGTCCGGGACACGGACCCGGACTTTTTTTTTAAAGTTCGGCCGAACCCGTCGAACACGGACATCTAGGTGTCCACTCAACCCTACATAGCATATCTTTGTTTCAGCAAGGCATTTGATACCGTACCACATAATGATTTAATACAAACATTGTACAAGCTAGGACTCAACCCTTGGGTGGTTCAGTGGCTATGCAGTTGGCGAAAGGATAGATACCAGAGTGTGATTGTAAATGGGGTTCACTCAGAAGAGAGGCCAGTCACTAGGGGTGTACAGAAAGGCTTTGTACCAAGTCCTCCTTTATTTATTTTCTTATGTAATTGATAGAGCTAAAGGTTTGCTGGGCAAAGTATGTCTTTTTGCTGATGATGATACAAAAGTTTATATTAGGGTTGATATCCCTGGAGTTGTCTGTAACATGGAACATGATTTGGCATTGCTGGAAGATTGGTTCAAGTGGAAACTGCAGTTCAATATTTGTAAATGTAAAATAATGCACCTAGGCAAAAAATAATCTATTGAGAGAGTACAACATGGGGGAGATACAGTGTCGGCCAGCGCTACAGAGGGAAAATATTTGGGGGTACTTTCAGGTGATTGCAAAATGAGCAAACCGTGTGAAGAGGCATTGGGAAAAGTGAAAAGGAATGCTAGGATGCATCACTAGAGGGGTCACCAGCAGGAGGAAGGAGGTCCTGATTCCTCTATATAGATATTTATATCTCTAGAGCTATCATCAGCAGGAGGAAGATGGTTCTGATTCATCTATATACTGTAGATCTTCATATCACTAGAGGGATCACCAGCATGAGTAAGGGGGTTCTGATTCCCCTATATAGATCTTAAGTTATCACCAGAGGGATCACCAGCAGGAGGAAGAAGGTCCTGATTCCTCTACATAGATCTTTCTATCACCAGAGAGATCATGAGCAGGAGGAAGAAGGTCCTGATTCCTATATATATATTGTATATATATATATATATATATATATATACATTGTTACATTTATACATATATATGTAACAATGCTTGTTGTAACTGAAATGTGCAGGTTTACTAATGCATTATCATAGTTAATCTATACTGCAAGAAGTTCCTTTTTTCTGCCACAAGATGGAGCTTTATGAACTTGGATTAATCATCAGTTAAGAGGATTGCATTTTGGGAGTTGTGGTTTCAGCCAGAAAGAACTCCAATGTTAAACCAACCCAAAAGGACTTCTAAGACCAGCATGCTTTTGGATGAGAGGGGTTATATAAATTAGAAAACCCGGGAAGCCAGAGGGAAGTCTGGGAAAGGAGACTGGTGTGTGAGGAAGTGCAGGCCCTGTCAGGGAGAGAGACAGGGAGGAAGATCAAGGAGAAGACAGTGCTTTACAGTAGAGACAGTGCCTGTCAGTTCTGGAGAACTGGTGAAGCTGCTGCCATCTGGCAAGACAAGTCTGCATCCATCTCACCTTGTGCAGGAGCCAGCGATCATCCTGAGGCCTAGTGCTGGAGACCCAGACCTGCTGATTTCTGCTGTGACGCTGCTGAGTCTATCCAAAGGCTGTTGCTGTATTGCAGCTGTACTGCTGCCTGAATCGTTTCATCTTAAAGGGGGCACCCGTTCATCCTCGAAGGAGACCTGCTGCTATAAATACAGTGCTGTTGATGAGTGGAATATTAATCCTTTGTGTCACACTGACTGACTCGGTAGTGAAATTCATTGTAAGACAAACCGCACTATCGCACTTAAAGGCACCACCAACTGTCCTTTGGTGTTCTGCAACAATCCTCCTGTTTAACATTTTAACCCTGAACATCCGAGAAACATCTCATAATATACTCCTGATAATTAACTCCTTGCTGTACACTTTGCCACTCAGTGCCCTTGGGAACTCAGTGTTCTACAACCATTTCTTTATTACAGAAAACATTTTCTTTATTTCTTAAACTTATTCAAGAGCTCCAACATGACTGGCCTGAAGATTTACTTTTAAGACTGCATTAGAGCGCTTGTTATTCTGTTTAGTCAAGAGTTTATAGTTATTTTACTGTCATTGCAAGTAGCTCAGGCCCTAGCCTCCTCACTGTAAGTGACTCTAGGCGACTTAGTCATTGTTCTGTTGATACCAAATTCACCGTTGCCTTATGTTGTTCATTTCCAATGGGGAAAGCTACAGTTTTTGCAACTTTATCAAAACCTAAGGAGGCACTCCTACTGCATTGATTGATATTTGAAACTGTGTATTCTAAAACGTGTACTACATTGTGATTTCCTGTTATTTGTGATTACTCATATTCCTAATATAATTTGCTATCATACTCCAAGGTCTCGAGTCTCATTTCAGGTTGACCCTGAGGCATTTATCAAACCTTGTCAATTTGTGTCTGTTGACGGGTATTCCCAAGGTGTCAGAGGTACAGAGGTCTTTGTAGAGGTCAAGGTAAGAACAGAGGACCCAATTCAAGCCGCGCTTCTGCGGGGGTAGAGCTACATGTGGGGGCTCATCCACGATATCCTCTGTTCCGTCAGTTAGACCCAAAGACAAGGAGCCAAAGACGATAAACATGGATGCTGCTGCTACAGCTTGGTGGTGCGAGGAGGAAAATGGGCACCTGGAGCTAAGTGGTGGCAGAGATCCCCAGGACTGCATGGATGGAAGTGCAGATCCAACAAACGGTGGAGCCCCTGGGAGGAAGGTGTCGGTATTGGATCCGAAGATAAGTCAGGACACTTCCCACACTCTAGTGTTATTGAAATGGAGGAGGGGAATCCCTGCCTGCTTTCAAGAGACTAACATCCAACTAACTGATGGCATTGAAGCTTGTTTAATCCAGTTGGGAGGGTCAGAAGTAAGTCAAGAAGGCCTAAGTCAAGAAGGCCTAAGTCAAGAAGGCTCAAGTCACACCATCCCAATTGATACAATGCCAACGTCTAAGACCTCAGTTACTCTGGGTGCAGAGTTTTCACTGGTCTGGGAAATTTCATGACTAAGTTTCATGACTAAGTGTAATCAGACCAAGGTCATCCACTCCGGGGCTGGTTGCACAAAGCTGAGACTATTTTGGGGCACAGCCAGTGCCAAAATGGTAGGAAGAGTATGAGACCAGGATGGAGCAGCCCCTGCAGGCCCTTGAGGAATGGGATTTTCCTGAAGCCCAGAAGAAACAGCGGATCACTGAGAGAGAACTGCTGCTGAGGACATTAGAAATCTTTAATTCAGCCAAAAGATCTACACAGCCTATGGCTATCGTATTATTTTGCAAGAAGAGTTTGGTCGAACAGAATAGGCTTCTGATCTGATTTATCAATTCAAGCACACTTTTCAACACCAAGGTGAACTTTTGTCCAAGTACATCAGAAGGCTAAACAAGATATTGTATCAAATTGTGTTAAGGAAGGGGATGGAATCTACAGCTCTAGACCAAGATAGAATAAAACAGATCCTCAGAGGTGCCCTGCACTCCACTCCAGTATGGATTCAGTTAAAAACCTTTGAGCGAGGTCAGTCCTTGACCTACCCAGAGCTTATTAGGATTGTGCGGGAAGAGGAAGCACTGTTGTAAAAGAAAGACCCGAGCTCCTGCATTAGAACAAAACAAACACCCAGGAAGGAGAAAGATCTTACATGCTCTACCCAAGCAGGAGGGGGCCCTCCGGAGGATGGGGATGAGACAGATGCTGGGCAGTCCAAGAGAAATACAGTCCAAACCTCATCCACTACACCAATGCCTGATATTTTAGCTCAAGTAATGCAGGCACAGCTTGAGATGCACAAAACCGTTATGCAGGTAGTGGAGACCCAAGCCAACTTGCAGAAATCTCTCTCAGATGTCCAACAGGCAATGGTGGATTTGGCCGCAGGAGAGAAAGTATCTGAAGAACTTAGGCCTATTTCCATTTCAACCTCATCTAGGATGAGATGCTATGGATGTGGGGAAGTGGGCCACTTCAAAGCACAATGTCCCAATGGCGAGAATGTGGCCGACTTTACAGCAGAAGTTGTGAAAGTGTTAAAGAAGCTGTTCCTCAGGAAGCAGGAGGGAAACTTCAGGGGGGCCTCGGTGAAGGAGTGAACTGAGGACCCACAGCCTGAAAGCTCCATGACTAGAGAAACTCAAACGAAGCTGGAGTTTGAGAAGTCGGTCCCAGACTGCCAGCCGGGGATGCAGCCAAATTCTTACAAAATGCCCTCAGGTGAACAGACAAGGGAGGTCGATGCACACCATTCTGCCGGGTACAAGAAAAGGCCTCAGCAGAGACAAATAGGAAGCAAGTAAAATAGTAAAATGTGCGGGTTCAGACTACAGAGCCCATCTCCATCAAACTGCCCGAACAATTTGTGGGCCCCTCGCCAGGAATCTTATTCAAGTTGAAGGAATATATACAAAAGCTTTGTTATATAGAGGTGCCCAAGTGACACTGCTGTATTGAAACTTTTATGATAAATGCCAGAAGCACATACCACTCCAAAAGCTAGAACTAGAGATTTGGGGAATTGGGACCAATAAATTTCCTTTATTAAAGATACATCCCCATGAAGCTGACCTTCAGCTCTCCAGTGATGGAGAAATCGGAGACCTTTCACACTCTCGCAATTGTGTCCCCCCCCCGGTCTGTACAGAGTTCCCTACTAATAGGGAGGAATTCTGATCTGGTATGGAGGATTCTTATTCTTATAGCCATGAAGAAAGATGTGCAAGTTGAGAGCATTCATCCTCAGTTGCAACAAGTCTATCGGCGTGTTCTGCGAGAGCACAAGACCCCTGATGTGGAAGTTGGGAAGGTGTGGAAGCTCGGCTCTGAAAAGAGAGTATTGCAACCTGGTGAAATCACCTGTTTGAGAGCCACTGTCAAGCTGACCTGGGATCCGCCTGGGCCCTTCGTTGTCCTTGAAACCGATTCTCAGGGAGAAGATGCTGGGGTTGAGGTGATCCCCGAAATGATCTCGACCAAGGCTCTGAATCGAAGTTGTAGGAGGATACCTGTCAGCGTGAAAAATATCACTGAATCCCCAATCAGACTGAAATCCTGGATACTACTCGGGCAGGGGAATGCAGTTGGTATAGTGGGGGGGAGACAAGAGAAGTGGGTGAAGATTAATTTTACCCTTATGACTCCCCACAGGATGGAAGGAGAGGGTTAATGAGAGACTCTCTCAATGGAAGAAGCTTTCTTCAAAGAGTGACTATAATGTGGGCTGTGCTAAGAGCGCTCAACATAGAATTCGACTCAGCGAAGGTAAACCCTTCAGGGAGAGAGCCTGAAGAATTCCTTTGAGTGACTCGGAGGATCTTCGAGAACACCTGGCCAAGTTGAAGCGGACAGGTATTATTAGAGAGTATCGGAGTCCCTATGCCTCCCCTATAGTTTTAGTGAGGAAGGAAAATGGAACCCTCCGCATGTGTATTGATTATCGTACCCTCAATCGGAGGATGATCCCAGATCAATACACCACTCCACGAATTGAAGATGCCCTTCAATGTCTGTCAGGAGCTAAATGGTTCCTGTGTGCTAGACCTAAAGAGTGGGTATTACCAAATATCCACGCACGCCAAAGATCGGGAAAAGACCGCCTTCATTTGCCCTGTGGGGTTTTCAAATTTAATAGGTTTGCAAATTTAATTGCTACAGGGCCAGTCAGGAGCTCCAGCCATCTTCCAGCGTTTGATGGAGTATACAGTGGGAGACATGAACTTGATCGAGGTTTTAGTGTACTTAGACAATATCATCATATTTGGGAGAAGTCTAGAAGAACATGAAGAGAGACTTAAAGGAACGAGGAGGTGTTGTGGAGGCTGCTTGAGGAGTTGAAATTGTCCCTTGAAAAATGCCAGTTTTACCAATCCTCTGTCACGTACTTGGGACATGTCGTCTCCACTGAAGGAGTCACAACCGACCCCAAGAAGGTTGAGGCTGTTGCCACTTGGCCTAGACCCAGGAATGTTACTGAACTGAGATCCTTCCTGGGGTTTTGTTCCTACTATCGAAGATTCATAAAGGGATTCGCTAAAGTCACTTCTCCTCTCATCGAATTACTGAAGTCCAACGAGGGAGACACAGAGATGCCCAACTCAGTGAAACCCAACAAGGGTCCCCATAGGCCTCAGGGACCCATCTGTGACCAATGGACAAATCATTGTGAGTGTGCATTTAAACAGCTGAAAGAGTGTTTAACCAACACACCAGTGTTAGCATATGCCGACCCCTCAATGCCCTATGAACTACATGTAGACGCCAGCAGAGATGGGCTAGGAGGAGTATTATACCAAGAGTATGGTGGGCACCTATGACCTATCGCTTTTGTGAGTAGAAGTCTAACTCCAGCTGAAGGGAATTATCCTACCCACAAATTCGAGTTTCTGGCTTTGAAGTGGGCTGTGGTAGATAAGCTGAAAGACTATCTTTATGGAACAGAATTCGTGGTGAGGACTGACAACAACTCGCTGACCTATGTTCTCACCACTGCAAGGTTGGATGTTACTGGACATCGATGGCGGGCTGCCCTATCTGGATTTCGATTCAGCCTGAAGTACCGCCCAGGGGGTGACAATAAAGACATGGATGCTCTCTCCAAGAGACATTATTGTACTGAGGAAGCTGAGCAAGAGTGGACCCAGCTCTCCCCTGAAGAGGTGCAGGCTTTAGGTCAGGGCACTGAGCATCAAGCAAGGGGGGCAGTGGGTGCCGAAGTAGTTGGAGCTGCAGTCACTGGGGTACCCCAGTATTACTGTAATCTCTCACAGATTGTCAGTGAAGGCCTGCCAAGATTATCAAAGAGGGATCTGCAGGAGGAGCAGAGGAACGACCCATTCTGTGGTTTAACTAAGAAGGCATTAGAAGCTGATAATGCAGACATCCTCTTGACAAATGGCACGGTTGCATGGATAGTCTGGAAAGAATGGGATCGGTTGCAGTTGAAGGATGCGGTGGTCTACTGAAGGGGCTCATAAGACCCCCTTATGACTGGTGTTCCTACCAGAAAAGTACAGAGAGCTAGTATTAAGATCGCTGCATAATGAGCATGGCCATTTAGGCCTGGAATGTACTTTCAAATTTGGAATCATCAGATGTATTGAGAAAGAGAAACAAGAGAAACTTTCACCTCAAGACTTGCAACCAGGGGACCGAGTGTTATTGAAGAATTTAGGAGTCCCGGGAAAACGCAAGCTAGCTGATAAATGGAAATCTCAGCCTTTCATAGTTTGTAAACAACTGCAGGGATTGCCAGTCTATAAAATCAGGCCAGAAGGGAAGGCAGGGCCTAAAAAACGTGGCACTTAAACCACTTGCTACCCATCACAGAGGCGGTTTGAGTCCCTTCTCTCCACCAATTCACTCCTACACGAGACAGCAGTAGGTCTCAGCCTCAAAGCCCACCCCAGGGTTCCACTTTACAAAGTGATGAAGAAGAGAGCGAAGATGAAGACGAAATGGACTTTGAATGGCCACAGTTCTCTCTTCCCACCAGAGTGGATGCACCTGATTCAAATAATGACTCAATGACTGTTGATCCAGAACCAATGATGGATGTACCCAATTCAAATAGTGACTCAGAGACTGTAAACCTAGAATCTCCTAAATCTATGTCACCTTCTGAAATTAGAGAGGAACCTGATGAGCTACAGATTCCTGAGGCAATAGAAACTGAGCCCTCTCTTACTGATGAAGAAGATGAAAGTGAGCCCTCACAGTCCCCAGAGCCAAAAGAAAAATGGTCCATCAGGCCACCAAAGAGACTAACGTATGATGTGCTGGGCGAGAAAGCTATTCATTCAAGTCAACGGACTCTTGATGGGCCAGTCCCCTGCACTGCTAATTGTGTGAAGAGCAAACTTACCCCACCCTCTGACACCTCTGGGTGGGTCACCTCTGAATCAATAAGCTGTTCATACTTGCCTGTATGTTGTTTTTTTTTTAACAGTGTTGGTTTAAAAACAAATTATAGCACTTTGGGGACCAAAGAGATTTAGTGGGGGGAGTATGTAACAATGCTCATTGTAACTGAAATGTGCAGGTTTACTAATGCATTATTATAGTTAATCTCTACGGCATCAAGTTCCTTTTTTCTGGCACAAAATGGAGCTTTATGAACTTGGACTAATCATCAGTTAAGAGGATTGCATACAAAGGTGAAAAATATCCACACAAATGTATAGGTCAAGGCAGCTAGCAAAAGGAAAATACAGTCCTCAAAGCATAAAGAATAAAATTGCAGTGCCTAATAAAAACTCAACCAGTCCAAAGTAGAACTCAACTCTGCAATGTATGCGGTAGCAGCTTCTTCCAGTGAAAATAAAGGTGATGGATAATTCTTGGTCACTCACTCATAGGTAAATCATGTAAAAAAAGACAACAGAAAAACAACATAGTGTAACTCTGTTAAGTGAGAGTAAAGGAAGGGGGAGGGTTTTCACCAATGAGGGAAGAATCAAAGTTGAAATAGTGATCTTCCTGCACCCCCTATGTCAGTTGCACTCACCAACTCTGGATAGAAAACTTGAATTTAGGGGATCAGGTGCATAACATCTCCCTCCAGTAAACTCTCAGCAGGGAAGCAGCTCAGTGTCAGTGTGCAGGCAGCTTAGCAGGGAGTAAAGCCAGATCGCTGTGTATACACTCTCTACCACGGTCATTAGCCAGACATCCACCAGCTCCAGGCATTCCCAGGCATAGTAAAGAGGGACCAAGGGTTAAAATCCAATCATTACTTTATTTCTGTGATGTAAAAATTAAGTGAAACAAACACATCCGAGTCATGCTGCTGTTCAGGCACTCCAACAGCATGACTTACAGGCAGAACACGCCCAGAAACGCCCAACGTATTTCTGACCAATCGTCGATCATCAAGGGACATTACATCATCTGTGTAGTACAGCCCTTTTATGTTCACTCTGAAGCTGCATCTTTTTGGAGCCTGGTGACGGTTGCTACAGAGGGAGGGAGGGACAGTTTGCTACAGAGGGAGGCTCTGTAGCCCAAACCCGCACCATTTTCTTGTGGAGCATAGCAGTGGTATACAGGCTCATGGTATACAGAGGTTTTGATTCCCCTATATAGATCTTTAGTTATCACTAGAGGGATCACCAGCAGATCCTTCTATCACCAGAGACATCACTTGCAGGAGGAAGAAGGTCATGATATGTAGCAATGCTCATTGTAACTGAAATGTGCAGGTTTACTAATGCATTATCATAGTTAATCTTTACTGCAAGAAGTACTTTTTTTCTGCCACAAGATGGAGCTTTATGAACTTTGATTAATCATCAGTTAAGAGGATTGCATTTTGGGAATTGTGGTTCCAGCCAGAAAGAACTCCAATGTTAAACCAACCCAAAAGGACTTCTAATACCAGCCTGATTTTGGATGGGAGGGGTTATATAAATTAGAAAAGCCAGAGGGAAGTCTGGGAAAGGAGACTAGTGTGTGAGGAAGTGCAGGCCCTGTCAGGGAGAGAGACAGGGAGGAAGATCAAGGAGAAGACAGTGCTTTACAGTAGAGACAGTGCCTGTCAGTTCTGGAGAACTGGTGAAGCTGCTGCCATCTGGCAAGACAAGTCTGCATCCATCTCACCTTGTGCAGAAGCCAGCGATCATCCTGAGGCCTAGTGCTGGAGACCCAGACCTGCTGATTTCTGCTGTGATGCTGCTTAGTCTATCTAAAGGCTGTTGCTGTATCGCAGAGGGACTGCTGCCTGAATACTGCAGAGGTACACCTGGAATCGTTTCATCTTAAAGAAGGCCCCCGTTCATCCTCGAAGGAGACCTGCTGCTACAAATACAGTGCTGTTGATGAGTGGAATATTAATCGCTTGTGTCACACTGACTGACTCTGTAGTGAAATTCACTGTAAGACAAACCGCACTATCGCTCTTAAAGGCACCACCAACTATCCTTTGGTGTTCTGTAACAATCCTTCTGTTTAGAATTTCAACCCTGAACATCTGAGATACATCTCATAATATACTCCTGATAATTAACTCCTTGCTGTACACTTTGCCACTCAGTGCCCTTGGGAACCCAGTGTTCTACAACCATTTCTTTATTACAGAAAACATTTTCTTTATTTCTTAAACTTTTTCAAGAGCTCCAACGTGGCTGACCGAAGATTTACTTTGAAATGATTTGCATTCCCTTTTAGAGTCTCCACACAAAATAGGTACTCCCATTAAAAGACAGATCCCCAGGGTACCCTCCACAGGACTACTGAGGTCTAGTGTAGCGGTGATACTTCCTATTTCATAACGTGGTATGCAGGTGGAACGCACGCCGCTCCGGAAGTGCGGACTGGCGGTGTTCGTATACAACTAGGTGACTTTTAGTGGGTGCCGCTTGGAGGCACACACAAATGTGAGTTTTATAACCTATATTTTTGTAACAGAATATTTTAAATAAAATGTATTGCACAGTTATTCGCTATATATTTTTTATTCTGGGAATCTGTACTGATGATACTGAGCCTGGTCTGACACTAAGGAAATCCATTTAAACCTGCTAAGGCAAAGGAGGCCTAGTGATATCTAGCTATCTATATTGATGGTTGTGGATTTAAGCGGAGTCAATCTTGGATTAAAGGAGTTCCATAAAAGCGGTAAAGATCCTGGTGGTCCAAAGAAATCTGGTGAGTGACCCCCTTATCTAAGGTGGAGGAGCACTAACAAGGAGCACCGTTTAAGAAGAATATTGAGCACTTATATGCACGTGATGTTTTGTTTTTGAAGAAATGCTATTATGGACAGTTTTTGATTTTATTGTATTTGATTAAGGGAATGATTTTTTTTTTTATAAACATAGCACTCTAAAAGATAATGTAATTAAATACTAAAACCAAAGTGTCCAGCACAAATCACATTCAGCAGCGCTCAATATGTATTTAGCATATTCAGATCATGAAGTCCTCATATAAGAGTATTATACCGCCAAACAGTCTTTGTTCAAGGCAAAAACCAGATATTCCATAGATAATAGGTGTTCCCGGTGCTCAGTATAAATAATCCGGCATTAACCTTCACCACACCATCAGTGACCCCTTAAGAGTGGGCACTCACCAGAAATAACATGGTAATACTCCTGTAAGCATTGGTTGCTTGAACCCTTGACACTCCGGACCACCTCTGCTTCCACCAGAAGACCTCCGCTCTCAAGTATCAGACAGGGATCAGACCATACCCAAAAAAAATGGAAAATAGGAGGCACAATAGTGTGATACCATTTCAAAACTTTTATTTTGTTACCACACTTCAAAATAAACCCCCCCACATCCAATGTGCTTACATCAAGATAGAATTTTTCAAGCATATAAGTGATAATCACGATGTGATGGCCAGCTCACCGTTGCTGCATAGATTCAACCCGCCTAATCCATGGGTGAGATCCGGAATCCAGCCAAAACCTCGGTGACCATCAGGGAGACAGCGTGCCTGTGTTCTGACGCGTTTCGCCGTGTGCGACTTCTACTGAGGACTTCAAGGATGTGGGGGGTTTTATTTTGAAGTGTGGTAACAAAATAAAAGTTTTGAAATGGTATCACACTATTGTGCCTCCTATTTTCCAATTTTTTGGGGTATGGTCTGATCCCTGTCTGATACTTGAGAGCGGAGGTCTTCTGGTGGAAGCAGAGGTGGTCCGGAGTGTCAAGGGTTCAAGCAACCAATGCTTACAGGAGTATTACCATGTTATTTCTGGTGAGTGCCCACTCTTAAGGGGTCACTGATGGTGTGGTGAAGGTTAATGCCGGATTATTTATACTGAGCACCGGGAACACCTATTATCTATGGAATATCTGTTTTTTGCCTTGAAAAAAGACTGTTTGGCGGTATAATACTCTTATATGAGGACTTCATGATCTGAATATGCTAAATACATATTGAGCGCTGCTGAATGTGATTTGTGCTGGACATTTTGGTTTTAGTATTTAATTACATTATCTTTTAGACTGTTTTATTATCACAGCAGCTGCGATCAGCAAAATTTGTTTTTCAACCACTTTTTATTTCATAAACATAGCACTGTTTAAGTATACATATGCACATGTAGGGTTTAATATGGACATGTTTTGATATTTTAGGTAGCGCCTCAAATTTAATCTATTTACACTTTTTTGGCACTTTCCAAAAATGATGGCAGCTGCACTAGAAATTAGTATTTAGTTTTGTAGGAGGCGCCATTTTCCATTATTATTCATTGATTAATAATATAAATATATGCTTTTCACCAGATGCAGAAGATTCATACCATAACAACAAACCCCTACTCTATGAGACAGGGGAAGGAGCACAAGTATCCAGTCACCATGAGCCAGATGGAAGATGTCCTGTGGTGTACAGAGGTGGAGAGGTGAGACCAAAGGCTGAGAAAGTGAACATGTCATACCTGGGATTTGTGGGCGGCAAATGCTGTCTCCTTTTAAAAATAAAATTTCATTGTTTTTAAGGGGCACATTAATTAGTTAATCTGAGACAATTAAGTTATTCTGCCACTTACAGTAGTATTTGGACACTTGCAAACACAAAAAGCCATTGGTCAGCCAGGTATAGCCACTCCCACTTCTATTCCGCTTTAGTTTTTTTTGCTAGTGTCTGAAGAGCATTTTTATATTTTCTCTGTTGAGAAAAGTATAACCCTTTTTTACTAGCCATTTCATTTTCATTAATATATTTTTATCAAGATGTTTTTTCTTCAATCAAGATTTAATCTTCATGCTGCTGAGCTTGGCTTGGAAGCTGTACCCAGACCCTGCTGGACCGAAGAATGCAGGGCCTGCCTGAAATGTGTCCTTTGGCCACTGGGCTCTGCCAGTGGTGCTTCCCAGACCTTCTGGTACTGTGTTAGCTGCATAGCGCTTTCCACATTCATAACTGTGGTGCAGCCTCTGGTGTGACCCAGTCTTTGAGAACTTTAACTAAAGATATAATTTTAACTGAGCAGCAGGAGTTACTGTGATATTAGTAATGTTGGATTCCACATTTATGTAGTGCTACTGCCAGGGGAGCTACTGGATTTGTTTGGGTCATCCTGACCTGCTCCAGTGATGACTCACTCTGTACCTGGACCTGAGTGACATGGACACACCTGGAAACTACTTAAATTGCCTCTATTGAGGGTTTAAAAAGCTGCAAGAGAAAATTGGTTAAGCAGATAAGAAAACAAATTTACATAGGAATACCATACCACTAAACCCAGTCCGAAATAGACTTTGAGATATAAAGGCCCGCAGTGCCGACACCACTGATTATGTTTACATTAGATGAAGTCCTGCTGGCACTGGGGCCCTGAGTGTTCCGTTGGAGCACTCAAAGTTAGAGAAATATTTGTACGTAAAATTAAGGATGTGCCAAAGAGAGCAGTTAACGGAGAAGGTTTAGGTAGAGCCAAGAGGCTACTTATCAACTTGTCATTACAGGTTTTTGGAGGTCCCCCAGTAACCAATGAAAAAGTCTTCCCTCTCAATCTGGCATTCAGCAGCTGTAACAGGCGGTACTCTTTCTGAAAAGTTACTGGATCATCTACAGCACATATGTAAAACACAAGGCCCGCGGGCCGAATCCGGCCCTCTAGGCCATTTCATGTGGCCCTCGCACCTCTCCCAGAGCTGCAGTAGAACTCCACCGCTCTTTTGGGCCTCTCCAGACCCTGCACTTTCTGCTTCCCAGCTCTGCCCCCAGGGTCTTCCCAGCAGCGACACAAGGTAAGGGGGTGCACTTTGTTGTAAGGGAGAGTGGGGTGGTACTCTTGACATCTGATGTAAGGGGGTTGGGATACTCTAGACATCTAGTATTACAGATCCAACCGGCCCTTTGAGGGCAATCATAATGCTGATGCGGCCCTCAATGAAGTTGAGTTTGACACCCCTGATCTACAGTCTCACACAGAAACACAACTGCCATTCCTTTCACCCGGATCAGCTGCAGTCTCTCACCTGGACTGCAGTTTGGAGCAACAACAGATCACAGCAACAAAGTAACCACTCTATGCAGTACAGGAATCGTCTCTCTGGGCTTTCCAGCACTCAGCTCAGATTGCTGCACAGCGCATGGTTGGTATCTCTCCCCCAGCAGCACACGTGCTTCTCCTGGCAGTTCTCTCCAGTAAAACGGCAACTGTCTTTGCATCGGGGTCTACCAGCAGTCCTGACTAGCCCTGAGCCCTGTAGACAGGCTTCCAACAACAAGGGCCTTCAGCAGCAGCCTTCTGCACATGGCCCTGGGCTCACTAAAACACAGCCCAGGCCACAGTACTATCCTAGCTTCAGCAGCACCTCTGAACCCCTGAGCCCTTTGCAAACAGTCTCCCGACTGTGGTCTGTGGGCAAACTTCCACTGAGCCCTATCCCCAGGCTCTCTGCAGCACTCATTCAACATACAGTTGCCTTAGCCCTGCCCCAGGGCTCCAGACAATGTAACCTTCTGGGCACAGCAACCTTTTCTTTTTTCAGTGTAAGGTGATTTCTTTCTGAAATTGCTCCTATCTGCGAGAGAAGCAATTCAGATCCCAATCACAAGAGGAACAGACCTGCTGCATTGAGTCTCTTCAGTTTATGATCTACTAACAGTTGTAGAACAGCCTGCAGAGCCCTAATAAGGGGTCTGACCTCTGATAACATTGATTGTTGTGGTTGTTGAGTTTACTCATTTCTTTTGCTTAGCTCTTTCAATTGTGGTCCCCTTTTCCACTTTGTCTAGGGAACAGTTCTCTATAGTTATGCTAGATTTTATGAGCCACCTTGCTAATAAGATAGCTGACACTGTAGGGGCTGTAAGTGTAGTTCTGCACCAACTTCTACAGAAGTCTCTATTATTCTAACATACAGAATTCTTTAACGTGCAGGATTCTCTAACATTCCTGGAGCTGTGGGGGCCTCTGTAGTCTTTATTCCCGAGGAGCCCCAGACTTCTGAAATAGCCCCCAGTTTAAAGGACTCACATACAAAATAAGCAGCCTTGTAGTCTTCTACAAGTGCTGTTACCTGTCTGTAAACCCTGAAAGGGACCAAGACTGTCAAAACTTTCCTAGTAAACTCCTCCCAAACAATTTTTAGACCAATATCTTTCTGATAAAGATTTTCTTAAAAAGTGTGCTTTTCCCATTGTGGATCTGACATTACCCCATTTAACAAAACACTGACTGTACCTAATGAGGGTTCAAAATTGTTTGGAGATCCTGCTGATAAAATTTTAAAACCCTTTACAAATTTCTGTTTTCACTAGCCGGTCCTGCTATGCAACTTTCTATAGTTGCAATGTTGGTCTGTCAGGGGAGTAGACTGATGTTGAAGGATCCAGCTTCAGTCCCTACTGGCTCTTTAGTTGCCAAACGCTTAGAGCTTTTGCCTTCAGCCCAACATTATTGTGTTGACGATCTAGCTGAGGTTATCCATCTTATCTCCTAAATGAGTCTCCTGCCTATCGACATATGGAGATCTCTTTATCTATAATGTTCTCGTTAGCTAAAATGTTGACCTGTGGAAAAGCAATGTAAAAAAACACTTGTTGTGCTTTCCCTTTGATGTAAAGCAGGCATGTCCAACCTGCGGCCCGTAACCACAGGCAATGCGGCCCACTGCCCCCTGACAATTTCTTTTCTTTTTCGCTGGGGAGGAAGGAAGTCGAATCGGGGGCACGGTCACAGAGGTTTCCAACTAACTGTAGGCAGAGGCTGCCTCGGAGGGGATCATCCACTAGTTGTGTTAAATTAGTGCTGGGGGGGGGGGGGGCGTGGCAGCGCGCGAAGGGCATAGCAGCGTTTTATTACTTATATACCTTAACTATAGTATATATTTATTTTATATGCGGCCCAAGAAAATTTCTCTACACTCAATGTGGCCCAGAGAAGCCAAAAGGTTGGACACCCATGATGTAAAGCATCTTTTTGGTGCTTCGCTGAATAATTTCATGAAGGACATCACTAGTGGTAAGAGTACCCATTTACCCCAGCAGAAGAAGCCTAAGCTTTAGTCTGCCAAATCTTTTTCTGCCTTTGAATCCCATAAAAGAGTTCCTTCGTTTTCTCTCAGGCTTCTCACTCCAAAGCCATGCCTAAGGGAGGAGCAAACTACCACTGTAAGCCTTGGACTTCTAAATCCACCAAGCCTGCAGACAAGTTCCCTTCATCGTGAAGGAAGGCCCCCACTTTACAAAGTAGGAGGATGTCTGTTGGTCTTTGTGGATACCTGGTCAATAAGCATGTTGGGTGTCTGGGTAAGAGATGTGGTTTCAAGACTACAAGCTACAGTTCCATTCTCTGCTTCACTCCGCTTTATCTTTTCCAACCTTCCTGTGTCTTTGCAAAGCTTAGCAGATCTTCATTCTACACTTACAATTTGAACCAATAAATTGATGCAATTTTACAATTGGTGGGGAGGTTGCTCCAACCTTTTCACTGGTCTTTAAGGCCTTATCTGTCTTCACTCAAGTTCAAACTGTCTGTAAGAAATCCACCTAGTTATACCCTACCCCCATCAGGAAGACTTCCTAGCCCAGTGGAAATAAAGGATGCATATTTGCATGTGTTTATTCCTACCTTAATGTTATTTACCCTACTGATAGCATTCCTACACTCCTATCATGGGACACCTTGACCCTTCTGTTGAGAGAACAGTCAGCTCAAATTTTGTTCATTAATGTGATGTAGATAGCCAGGGCCCAAAAAAGGTTTGCTTCGGAACCTTCAGAAGTCAGAACTGGAACCAACACATTGCTTGGAATATCTGGGTCTAGTTTTAGACACAGCCAAGCCAGCTAAAGCAAAACTTCTGACTCTCTGCTCCCAGAATCCGACTCTACAATCCAGGAGCCATCCAACTTTGCACTAATGCATTAACATTCTGGGCATTTAGGTAATTTTTTAAGGCAGTTTAATTTGCTCAGTTCCACTCAAGGCCCCTCCAACATTCTGTTTGTGTGGGAAAAGAAGGTGCAATCTTCAAACAAATACAAACCCGATTCCAAAAAAGTTGGGACACTGTACAAGTTGTGAATAAAAACAGAATGCAATGATGTGGAAGTTTCAAATTTCAATATTTTATTCAGAATACAACATAGATGAAATATCAAATGTTTAAACTGAGAAAATTTATAATTTTAATGGAAAAATACGTTGATTTTAAATTTCATGGCATCAACACATCTCAAAAAAGTTGGGGCAAGGCCATGTTTACCACTGTGTGGCATCCCCTCTTCTTTTTATAACAGTCTGCAAACGTCTGGGGACTGAGGAGACAAGTATACCCCAGGGATGCTGGACAGTCAGCCCAGATCCCCAACAGCCTGATGCAGTGATCCCCACCCCCTGTCTTCTCTCCAATGGCTGAAAGGACTCCCAGGAGAAGGGCCAGTCCACGTTTATCCCCAGAGGCGGGTATGTTCTACATGAGAGGCAGAGGTTGGCTGGGTGAGTAATGCTGTTTTTCTGGACAATTTGTTTGGGGTACTGGGGGGGTGCAGAAATTGGGAGGGCCCGTGGAACACAATCTACCTTAGAGAGGATGGAAAATCGCTCTCTTAGCCCCCTAGGCCTCTCTTATGTCTAAGTCACCCTGTTTCCATTAGGGACACAGGGTGCCCAAGAAGCCCAGTCTGGCCTGCCCAAACCAGACTTTCACAGACTGATCGGCTATGAGAGCTCCATGCGCCTTGCCAGGACAAACTTACAAACTATGTGGAACTTTGTCAAGGAAGCTGCCATGATGGATTGACTCTTTGGGACTTGTCGTCCGACTAACTCAGGCACAGACCAGTTGGAGGTCCGGTACCTGGTTAGTCTACCTTTGGGGGGAAGATATGTGATGGTATTCACCGTCACTAGAGGAGAGGAGCAGTTACTTAATGGTTTGAATTGCTTCAGATGGGACAGTATCATTTGTCAGCAATATCTTAATATAGAAATATGAAGATTTAATCCTGTTTTACACTGGGAGACTTAGACTGTTATAGAACATTGCCATGAAGTCTGACTCCTAAATAATGTGTGTATTCCATGTCCCTGCATGCCAGACAGGCTTCCCTATTGTTTGTGTATTGGGAGGGAATGTGGATTGGCTGCTAAGGGGGAGGGGGTATTGCCCCACAATGTATATCTTTGTGTACACTGTATGAGAGTGTAAAACTCTGTTTTCATTGGATTGTGAATGTCAGGGCCTGTTTTCAACAAGGTCCACCTGGGCAGTAGCCTTGTGGGGGAAAACTGTATAAAAGTCTGTTTCTTGTTTAATAAAGTTGAGTTACTTCACCCTCAATCTAGAGTCCTGTCTCTTTTTGGGGGAATATGCTACAAGGGATTGCTATGGTCTTCCATACTCCCTTGGATAATCACTAAGCTCTTGTAAGAGCTTGTGTAGAGCTTGTTCCTGCTGCCCTCCCTGGGGAAAGAGCGGTTCACCCACTGGAACCTGATAGCAATCTATTGTATTGTTTACATTTTTCATACAGTATGCTCTATATCATAATGTAATGTCACTGTTAAAGAATTCATTCATTTTATTTTTACTAGGTGGATATTCAGATCTCTGATGCCAAATCAGATCTAAGGTACTTCAGGCAACTCTGTGAGCTGCATGCTACCCTTAGGTTTATTGTTTTTTTTTTAGTGCCTGTTAGCGTTTTGTTAGGGTTTTTGTAGTAATCATGAAATCTGTTTCTGGATGTTCATTAACATACAGGTTCTTTTGTGTTTGTGATCTATTCCGGTACTGCTGTTCTACAAAGCTGAAACATGCGTAGGAGCAGAAGGGGTTATACCTGGCAGGCCAATGTCTTTTTTTTTTTTTTGCCAGTGTCCAAAACCTCATGCAGCTGGCCGTATCACACAATTGTCTCAGATGAATTGACTCCCGTGTCCCTTCAAGAATTAAAGCACAAAAGCACAAAATCATGATTTTTTTGCTGTCTTGTACACATCTAGCGAGCATGAAGCAAGCCTGAGAAGCCTAAGAACAGTCAATCATCCTTATTTTTGTATGGGTCTGTGTCTAAGAAAAAAAATATTAAAGCATCAACATGACAGCCAGACCAATAGTGTTTTCAGACTAAGAAATCAATGGCATCCCCAAGATTTTTCCCTGAATTCTTGTTGTGTCGCAAGACACAACAGGAACTGAATGACATTTTTAACCTTTGGTGTTACAAAGATTGAAGATGTGGCAGCCCTTTTCTGGCCCCAGTGAGACAATTATTTTCACTTTGTTGTACCCTTAATTCCTCAAACTTCCTCACTGTGAGCTCACCAAGAAGAGGACACCCTGTGGCTATGCTAGATTAAAGATTTGCTCTGGGAAGCTCCAGGCTAGACACTTCCCACATGACCTCTGCATTTGGTCATTGATCTGGTTTGTTTTCACTTGACCAAGCTTGGAGAAGGAGCCTTCTGCCCAATTTGCAGCTTACTTGTCCTGCTCCAACATTTGTTGGGCACCTTCAGCTTGTTGGGACCACAGTCAATGCAGGAGGTAGAGAAACTGGCCTGTGCCTTTCCTGTATTGGGGCCCTTTTACAGCTGTGACTTTGGGGCCCTGTGCCACTGATACAATAAAGATAAACGGTTCGGTACCACTTATAGTGATAACGTCTCCACCCCTAAATCATTTACATACAGAGAAGGTTGCCCTGGGACTTTAAATGAGGCGAGCACAGGTGGCCACTTAGTGGAGTAAATGTAATCTCAATTTAATGATTAGTGCAAAACATTACATCATGTAACCTGGTACATAAAACATTGACCAAGCCAGACAAAGATATATACACAAATATAGTACATGCTTGAAGTTAGTAACTGCATTGTTGCATGGGTGTTTCTGGGTCCCTTTCTATCAGCTCCTGGATCAGGCGTTCATGCTGCCACTGGGTGTCAGTGTCTCTTCGCTGTCCAGGCCCAGCCAACTTGTAAGTATGGATCCCTGATTTGGGATCCTTCATGGGTTTTGTACCCTGCAAACATCATCAATAACTAATTTTTGGATTGTTGTTACAATACTATTTCTGCATATGTGTTTTCACAGATATGCATGTGTGCTTCCATTTCTTAAGAAGCGAGCAGTTTGCTCGGGAAACGCGTCAAAGTTATTAAGATGCCTGTTTACAACCATGCAACAATACAGTTACTAACTTCAAGCATGTACTATATTTGTGTATATACCTTTGTCTGGCTTGGTCAATGTTTTATGTACCATGTTACATGATGTAATGTTTTACACTAATCATTATATTGAGATTACATTTACTCCATTGAGTGGCCACCTGTGCTCGCCTCATTTAAAGTCCCAGGGCAACCTTCTCTTTCTGGCTGTGCCACTGATAGGACAACTTTCCCCACTATAAAATTCCCACAAACTTCTGTTTTATTGACAACTGTCAGGGGTTGAGTTTTCCCCTTCCTTTTTCCATATTCAATGAACAGTTCTTATTCTTAAATTCAGGAACCTTTAGCAACCTATCCGAGTTAGTTTAATGGATTTCTGTGGTGATTCCATCCTCTTATAGGGACAGATTGGCAGTCTGTGGTATAATATTAGTTATGCACAGGGCAGTAGCTCCAGAAACAGGTAAGCAGTGCTTGGCATAATAATAAGCTGCAGTGTCAGGACCCAGGAATCAGTTGATCGGTGGTAAGTATTCTATTGGACTGGGCATCTCAGGAGGGGGCCTTGTGGAAACAGGAGTGTGAAATGTACCTTACCTAAGGGCTAGTATAGCCACCTGCTAAGAAATTTTTTGTGTTAGAATTCTGGGAATTGCAATGCCTAAATGTTAAGTAGAATTATCTGTATCATCCCTGTCTTTTGTAGGGTGTTTGGCTTTCCTTCACATTATACCGACATTGGCATGATGAAGCGTTCTTCCCGGATGAAACTTCTTGGAAGGGCCTGGAGTGTCCCTGTCATACGTCATCTCTTTGCCCCCCTTAAGGAATATTTTGCCAGCAGATGAAGAAGACACGTGACTTCATGAAACAATCATGAAACAAGAGTTTCAAGAGTTGAAAACTATAACTGAGACTTTTTAATACTTTTTTTTAATCTTTTTTTGTTTTGATTGTTTAAGTTTTTTTTGTAATGTAAACTTTTCGGCAAAGAGTAAAATTTTACATATTTAAGTATTTTCTTGTATATTTGTAAACCACAAACTATATGGCGCAATCCCAGGTGTATAATATTAGGTTACTCCCTAATTAGTCCATATATTAAGGGCTAAATCAGCCTATAATAGTCCATAGTGATGCATACAGTCCATAATAAAAGAAATCATAGCACAAGGGAACAGCTCCACCGAGAGACAGAAATGAATCACATAAATAACAGTAGAAAAACTCAGGGGGTGCCCCTAAGTACACTAATAAAAAACAACTTTATTAAGGCAGCCAAATGTGCAAAAAGAGTGCAAAAAGGTTTTTATTGCAGAAAGATCACATCACAAGAGCAAGTGCAACATTTTGGAGCCTTCATCAGGCATGTGATAAAGTGTAACAACCGCCAATCAGCACATGGAAAAAATGGTGGCGCCCTCTCCCTGATGTCATACTCCCACCAAAATAAACCAAAATACAGCTGGAAATAATAAAGATGCATTTATAATATACTTCTATAAGGGGAGGGGAACCTGGTAAGGTCATTGGTGCCAGTTAATGTAGTGTAGATCGGGCACACCAACCAGATGGGTCTGGCTGATGTGCCCAAACTGCACTACGTTTATTGGCACCAATAACCTTGCAGTGTTCTCCTCCCCTCATAGAAGTATATTATAAATGCATCTTTATTTAACTGGATTGTCAGCGGTATTTTGGCAGGAGTATGGTGTAATTTTATGTCAGAAGGATGGGTTGGCACAATTTTTTTCATGCTCTGATTGGTGGTTACATTTATTTTCTGCTCTGTTACTATTACACTTCATCACATTCCTGACAAAGGAGTCCTGCGAGGCTCCGAAACGTTGCAGTTGCTCTTGCGATGTGATCTTTCTGCAATAAAAACCTCTTGAACGACATTTGAGAATCCTAGGTGTGCTGGCGAATATGTGCATTTATCTGTGATGAATCTAGTAACCAGCTGGTAGTCACTGCAGCACCCACGATTGAGCCTTATTTCCAGGAACATGTGTGAGAGGAATAATGACAAAGCTGGTGTAGGGTAGGAAGATATTGAAAACCACCATGGAAACTGAACTGTCGTCAAGCTGGGGATGATCCATTGCCTAGGAAACATGTTTCGAAGCGCTAATCAGCTCCTTGGTCAAATTTGATAGGCCATGAATGGCGATGCTCGTAATTATAGGAAAAGGACTTAAGCCAATGATAGGGGCCGAGGACCAGCGGAGTTGAGAGGGGTCCAGTTTCAGGAAAGCATTTCAAGTTTGTGAGTACTGTAACTGCCCCTCCTGTCTGCCTAGATGAGAGGGGACCGCGCTGGTGAAGATCAAAGGGATCCAGGAGCTGGCTAGCAGTAAAGGGGGTGCCTAGTGAGAGGACCCTGAAGTGTCAGATGGGGTGCCTAGTGAGAGGACCCTGAAGTGTCAGAGGGGGTGCCTAGTGAGAGGACCCTGAAGTGTCAGAGGGGGTGCCTAGTGAGAGGACCCTGACGTGTCAGAGGGGGTGCCTAGTGAGAGGACCCTGAAGTGTTAGAGGGGGTGCCTAGTGAGAGGACCCTGAAAGTGCAAAGGGGCGCCAGTGGTTGGGCCCTGAAGAGTTAAGTGTACAGTGTGCAGTGTACAGTGTTGAGAGTTGCAGCAGCACAAGCAGTTACAAGGAGCTACCTCAGTCAGTGAAGGGCTGGAGGGAGCTGTTCACAGGACTTTTGAGCTACACAGAGTGTCAAGAGTCAAGTCTTACTACAGTCCAGTATCTTTTGAGTTACCCAGTGGTGTTACAAGTCAAGTTCTAGCACAGTGCAGCAATAAAGCATTTTCAAGTGTCAGTAAGCGTTGGTTGGCATCCAACTGACGTCAAGACAGCGCTAACAGGCATTTTTCTACAAAGTGTCCCAGTTTTACCTAGTTGAGCCAGAGGAGTATCCCACTCATTTCCTTCTCCCATCCCAATATAAAATAAACAAAACAAACCAAAGATGCCGGAATGGTCATTGTCTCAACTCTCACACTTGGGTACTCAGCTTAAATGGGCTGAAGGTGTCACCGGTAACAATGGCAGACCCATCTCAGGCTCAATGCCTGGAAAACCTGCTATATATATATATATATATATATATATATATATATATATATATATATATATACACAGTATATCCAGATTTTGTACTCTCCAGTTTTAGTAAATCAACCCCAAAGGATCCATGCACATACCTACATCCTTAATAAGGCTCTGACATGGTGGATCCTTTTTTTTCAATACTAACTTCAGGTAAGCAGCCAAATACCCAGTTATAATGTTTATATGGAAGCTATTATACCTGCCAAGGGATTTTTTAGAATAGAAAAGCAGGGAGAATGGCAGGGACACCTGGTATTTCACACACATGAAGCAGTGCAAAGAGAACAGGATACTTTATTACACCGGTACATAGCACAACAGTCACATATCAGGAATATGAAATGTTAATGTAATAAAAACCTTAAAGTCGGCTCTCCTGGATGCTATATTATACACTTGGAAAAAGCCACTTGGAAGAGAAAGTCATTATGGTTCAACACAGAGATAAGTATGATAGGAAAAGAAAAAAAATGGGACCTAATCTCCCTACAATGGATTTACAATTTATAAACCAGGAAAATGTGACTTTCAACAAACATACTCTGGTGAAGAATCAGTCACTGTCATTTAAACCTAAAAGACCTAAAAGATTCACCTGCAGAGAATTTGCACAGAATGTCTGATTTGCTGCTTTAAAAAAATGCCCCAAAATGTTTAGATTATATGAAAATGTATAAAATGTGAAAATGTATAAAAACATACAGGACAAGAGATCAAAAATTTCATTGGTTTTGTTAAAGGAAATAACTAAGTTCTGTAAGAAAATGGGGTAAAAACAGGATAAAATATTTTTTAGTTATATCAGTGACAATTATAATATTGGAATTACAAAAATGAATAATTAATACAATGCATTATCATGTGGAAGGAGAGATACAGTGCTCAGCATAAATGAGTACACCCCTTTTGAAAATTAAGATTTTTAATTATAATCTCAATGAATACAAGAACAATTTCAAAAATTATGACAAAACTGAGTTTTGTTTATTTTATTTACATTTATTTAGCTCATTACATAAAAGTATAGTTAATAATATAACTTAGATTTAAAAAAATCTTCTGTTTAACTCAAATTAGTTGATGCAAAAATGAATACACCCCACAACAAAAACTACTACATCTAGTACTTTGTATGACCTCCATTATTTATAAGGACAGCACCAAGTCTTCTATGGATGGAATGAACAAGTTGGCAACATGTTGCAACATCTATCTTTTTCCATTCTTCAAAAACTACCTCTTTTAAGGTGATTTGACCCCAGCGGTGGATGCCGACAGCCATCGGCAAAACACCCTGCCCATAGGCATAATCCGGCATGCAAAATTTAACTTACCCAACAGTGACTGCAATTGGCGGAGCTGAATTTTGTGCTTCCAACTGGTCCCATGAACTTCAGCTTTAAGGGCCTTGAGTTTATCTGCGGGCAATCGACACTCCATCGCCTGGGAATCCACAACGATGCCAAGGAAACAAAGGGACGAAGTCGGCCCCTCGTTTTTTTTCCAGAGCCAAAGGCACCCCAAAATGGCCAGTGACATGCTGCAGCGTCCCCAGCAAGATAGAGCAAACGTTGGAAGATGGCGGACCAACACACAAGAAGTCATCCAAATAATGAATGACCGAGTTGATTCCAGAAACGTCCCGCACCACCCATTCAAAAGAGCTAAACGTTTCAAACAGCACGCAGGATATAGAGCAACCCATTGGCAAGCAGCGGCCCACATAGTACCCCCCCTGCCAAGAGCAACCAAGCAATAGAAAACTGTCCAAGGTGAATCGGCAGCAAATGAAAAGCCGATTCTATATCTGCTTTCGCCATAAGTGCGCCACGCCCATAGCAGCGCACCCAGGAAACTGCCGCATCGAAAGAGGTATAGGTCACTGCACATGCCTCAGGGGTGATAGCATCGTTGACCGAACCACCCTTTGGAAAGGACAGATGATGAATTAACCTGAACTTGTTTGCCTCCTTCTTTGGGACCACACCAAGCGGGGACACCACCAAATCTGGAATCAGCAACTCAGCGAAAGGGCCGGCCATGCGACCCAACGCCAATTTCTTCTCCAGCTTGGAGGAAACCACGCTTTGATGTTGCCAGGCTGAACGCAAATTCTGGGAAGACGCTGGAACGGAGGACAGAGAACACGGGATGCGGAAACCACCAGCAAAGCCCTCCTTCAACAATACCGCAGCCTGCCTAATGGGATACCTATGCAGAAAGGGAAGCATACTTTCCACCCTCACCAGCATCATCCCTCTTACCCGAAGACTCTCCAGTACGCCCCTTGCCACGTTTGAAGCAGCGTGACAGCGCATGGGATCCCCCGCAGCCGGAGCACTCATATTTAAAGCGGCAGGCAGATCCAAACTTACAGGCTCCCTCGTTGTATTGCCAGCAGTAGCCCCAATGTTTCACAGTCGGTTGTCGCAGAAGAACCACTGACCCCTCCTGGAAAAAACTGGTTGGGAGCCTGCGCCGAAGTCATCAACCTCATCCAGAGACTAATGTCCTTATGATCCCACCTCAAAGACGGTCTGATGGCCATCCTCTGACAAAACTGCTCGTCGTAACGCGACCAGGCCACTCCAGCATACGTCCTGTATGCCTCGCTAATGGCCTCAAGGTAGCAAAAAAGAGCAGAACAATGTTCAGGAGACCTCTCGCGACAACACTGGCCAAAAGGGCAAATGCCTGTAGCCAACTGGAAAACGTCCCTAGAATCAGCCGGTAATGACGTTTTTCCTCGTCCTCCTTCTTACTCTCTTCCAGGTTCAATCTATCCAAGGTAAACTTCTCCAAGGGCAGCAACGTGAATATCTCCACATACTCACCCTTCCAGATCTTCTCCTTCACTTCCGTCTTGAAGTGAGAACCCAAAGGGCCCTCAAAACAGACATAGACCTCACACCTAGCAGAATCAACCTTCTTGCCGCTGTCACCCATCACAGCAGACGATTCAGCTGTCGGTGCACTCCCAGGATTCTCCAATCCCGGACCACTTCCAGATGTTGTACTGGCATCTAAACGCACTGATTGCCCACCCGCACCGCTGGGTGGAGCTACAGGTGGGGGGGGGATCGACCGCGTGCGCTGGTGCACACCCAGGCGAGACCCATGCCGGCGACGCCCTAAAGCTCGCCCCCATCTCAACTGGCCGACTAAATCCCGCAAACCTACCAACAAGTCCCTGACACCCCGATCTGAACCCCCAGAAGTGGAAATGCCTTCCGCTGCCAGTGGCAAAGAAGCACCCTTCACCACCCTACTATCCTGCACAGGGGTCCCCAACCTAACCCAGCCTAGCAAATCCTTCAACACAGAGCGTACAGATAAAGAAGACAAATGAGAATGACAGTCAAGAAAGAGCGAATTTGATATTGGGACTTTTAAGGGGCTGATAATTATTAAATAATGGAGAAAAAATAATTTTTTGTAAAAACAATTAAACATATTTTATTAAGGACAATTGCACAAACATGAACATGAATTCTTTTAAAACATCTAAAAGAAGGGAGAAAGGGCTTGATTATGTCTGCTCAACATGTTTCACCATCTTGTAATGGCTTCTTCAGGAGACTGACGAACATCTTTCACAAGTAAACATTCTATATTTAATTGTGGTTGGGGGGAGTACCGCGCTTTAAAGTGCTTAATATAACATAAATCAAATAAAATATATATGTGAAAAAGTGCCTTAGTGCTTCTTAAATATAATATTCATAAATAATATATCTCAATGTGCATAATAAATACAATCTAATATAAATCTTACAATAAATATGATAGGTGGTAAATCTGTTAAGCTAGAATGGATCTCAGTAAAAACAACTATATAAATACAGTATATAGTGAGAAAAATAAATAAAGTTATAAGTCCGTGACCTCTTTAAATAAAATAAAATAATGTGCTCCAAATAGGTGGTTTACAAATATAAGGTGCTAAAGTGTCCTTTAAATAAATATATAAATATATAGTGATAAAACGAATCTTCTTATCAAAATATGGCATGCAGGTGCTTTTTCGTGCGGTGCCCACTAGGTGTCCTATGCGCTCACCTCAATGCTCTTTTTAAGAGAGCCTTAAGTATATGCCTCAGTATGCTTTGTCTTTCTCCTTATTGGCATATATGTACCATTCTGAATCCTCGATTATATTTCCTTTATATAGACAGCTCTACTCCAGGGGGTATATGCGGTCCTTTTTATCTCCAAGAAATCAAATTGGGCCAAACATGGTGAAGTACGTCCCATAAATTTTATTAAAAAAGGTTGAGTAACACTCACATTTCATTTCGTCTTGTTTCTCACATAACAAACAATCCTTTGCCGATACGTCACTTCCGGTTTGGCTATCCTACGCGTTACGCTGCGTTCCAACACAGCTTCTTCCAGGGATCTGGATCATCCCTGGAAGAAGCTGTGTTGGAACGCAGCGTAACGCGTAGGATAGCCAAACCGGAAGTGACTTATCGGCAAAGGATTGTTTGTTATGTGAGAAACAAGACGAAATGAAATGTGAGTGTTACTCTTAACCTTTTTTAATAAAATTTATGGGACGTACTTCACCATGTTTGGCCCAATTTGATTTCTTGGAGATAAAAAGGACCGCATATACCCCCTTGAGTAGAGCTGTCTATATAAAGGAAATATAATCGAGGATTCAGAATGGTACATATATGCCAATAAGGAGAAAGACAAAGCATACTGAGGCATATACTTAAGGCTCTCTTAAAAAGAGCATTGAGGTGAGCGCATAGGACACCTAGTGGGCACCGCACGAAAAAGCACCTGCATGCCATATTTTGATAAGAAGATTCGTTTTATCACTATATATTTATATATTTATTTAAAGGACACTTTAGCACCTTATATTTGTAAACCACCTATTTGGAGCACATTATTTTATTTTATTTAAAGAGGTCACGGACTTATAACTTTATTTATTTTTCTCACTATATACTGTATTTATATAGTTGTTTTTACTGAGATCCATTCTAGCTTAACAGATTTTACCACCTATTGTAAGATTTATATTAGATTGTATTTATTATGCACATTGAGATATATTATTTATGAATATTATATTTAAGAAGCACTAAGGCACTTTTTCACATATATATTTTATTTGATTTATGTTATATTAAGCACTTTAAAGCGCGGTACTCCCCCCAACCATATTTATCTGAATTGTGTAGGTTACCAATTTTAGTACCTGCGGCATTAAAGTTGTTATTATTTTGATAAGAATTAAAGAGACAGCGCGAGGATTTCACCAACCCTTTATATTCTATATTTAATGAGAAATATTGTGAGAAATATCGGAAACATACATGTGTATTAAGCGACAACTGCCAACAAATACAGTAGTCACAATATTCAAAATCCATAGAATTTTTATAATAAGAGCTATGAAAGAACATACCTCAAGTAACTGAACTTAGCCCATATATGGAAGAAGTTGTAAATGGAAGTTGCCTTTGGATAGGGAAGGATAGAGTCAACCACTAAGCATGCTTCACACCATAGAGGAGGAACGAGCCAAGCCACAGAGAAATCTGATGCTAATAAACAAGATGATTCTTTAATTTATATAATACAATGCCTAAAGAGGGCTCAAATAACACATGATATAAAGGTATATATCTGATTATATTTACCCTTCAAATCAAAGATTTGGATTAATAGGACAGCACTGTGTGCCCCAAGAGAGTGCAGCTGGTATAATGTCCCCTGGTGATATCCCAATTAGACTGGAGACCATCCCAATCTGATTCCACTCTTTAAAATAAGCAGAACAATAGGAAAGAGCATTCAGCAAGTAATTAATAATGCTGTGATGGAAGCAAATGAAGGGATAAAACCCTAGTTACCTTGTCACTGGCTATCTTGACAAACCAAGCACGAATAATTTGGTCAAGATAAGATCAAGCTCTCACATTGAGAATTGGGTCAGGTCCCAGGCAAAGATCCTGCAAAAGGATGTATATTTTCAGTATATAAGAGATATTGATTCTGCAATCAGAGAGCAGACTGTGAGGACCACACATGGGGAGACTCGCACCCCATAGTCGGCTCCACAATCTGCAGCAGGGTCAGAATAAAAGTAGAAACATGAGATACCTGTGTGCGGTCTTCTTCCTCCTAGCCGAATAGTCCAGACTGACTGTCGGCATATCGCTGGCATTTTATGGACCTCCTCCACTTCGTGGTGTCTGACGTCACCACTGGAGTGAGAGCTGAATAATACAGCTGCCTCAGCTGACCCTTCCGAGGATGACGCGGCGCCATTGGATAGTGGCGTCACGTGATCCGCCTGAACCTGGAAGTAGAGCCCGCAGTTGCGCGGTGATCACTGCCGATGCTGCGGATTGCATATCAACTGTGGGAAAATAGCTACTGTTCAAAGAGAAAGTAAACATAGTAAGTAATCTGAGGCATAAAGCCCTGTAAATTCAGCTGGAGTAAATCACATAGTCCCCATTTAATATAAATTAGAAATATCGATTATTAAAGAATGAATATTATATTACAAGGATTATATTGAAACCCAAGATTGTAACACTATTTATTAATGGGTGGAACACATGTTCAAACAGACCCAAAAATATATTGTACCAAAATTCTATTTAGTAGTGTGTTGTTACAAATGTATTTTTCTATGAATGTATTGTTCAAAATTCAAGGATTTTTTTCCTCTCAAAGAGAATTCTACCTTAGGGAGTATTTGTTCCCTACAGATATAAAGAAAGGGAGTTTTTATTTATTATCCAAAAAGGGGGCGCCTCAAATTTATTAGTAAAAAATTTGTAAAAAATCAGGTCAGGAATCAGGCAGCAAATTAATGGCGGTACCACCTGCCCGAATCATGGGGAAAGATCAGGCAATGAGGGACCGAGGGTGCTCATATGGTGCAACAATTGCAGCAGAAGGTCTCAAAATCACCACTATCAATTAGGGCTAACAACTAAATCCATAATGGGCAAGATATTAAAATATACAAATGGACAATTTATTGAACTGTTCAGTGTAATAATAAAAGACAAATACACTTCCACATCAATGTATAATTAACAAAGAAAATTCATTCCCTATCAAAGGAATGGTTTAAAGCTTATAGTATCATTGATACCCGGGTATCGTGTGGCGGACAGATTGAAGATCCACATTGTTTCTCTCTGTAGCATGTTTTTATCTACACTACCACCCCTCTTATTGAGAGGGATGTGCTCAAGGGCAAAGAATTTCATCTTGTCATCGTCAAATCCATGATACAGCCCCATATGACGACTAATAGGACTCTCATATTTTTTGTTTAGAATTAGTTTCTCATGATCTCGGATACGGTGGAAAAACTGCCTTTTTGTATTTCCAATGTAAAAGGCCTTGCAGGCACACTGCATGATGTAAACAACTCCCACCGTTTGGCAATTCACATGGAAAGTTGGTTTATAAATAGTCCCATTTGGGAGAATCAATTCATTTGCATTTGACATGTACTTACAGAAATTGCATCTTTTGCAAGGGTAAATGCCAGTCAATTGCTTATGTAATCTATTAAAAGGTATGACATTGTGGCTATGGACCAGTTGGTCCTTAAGAGACTTTGACCTCTTAAAAGTAATCTGCGGGCGATTTCCTATATGTTTGGCCACTTTGTCATCAGCCTCAAGGAGATACCAGAATTTACTGAGAATCGACCGTGCCTGGCTGTGTTGACTGGAATAGCGCATGATTAAACGTACATTTTCCATGTCTTTTTTCTTTTTGTTCCTATAGATTAAAGGATTTCTGTCTTGATTTTTAGCCTTGTGATAGGACCTTTTTAGACATGATTTGTTATATCCTCTGGACAATAGGCGGCTCTGTAGGCCCTTAGCTTCCGTCTCAAAATCTTCTAGCCTGGTGCAGTTACGCCTCAGGTGAAGATACTGACTGTACGGTATGCTGGATATAAGAGGCTTGGGGTGAGAGCTGCCTGCGTTTAGAATGGCTTTTCCAGCTGTAGTTTTACGAAAAAAGGTGCAACCAATAGTACCGTCTTTGTCAATGTAGATTTTTATGTCCAGAAAATCTAAGCTTGTTTGACTATAGGTGGTAGTAAATTTGAGATTGACATCATTCTCATTTAGAATGTTGATAAATTCCAATAAGGAGGTCAGAGAATTGATCCAAATCAAAAAAATATTGTCTATAAATCTTCACCACAGGAGGACCCCAGAGAGCAAGTCCCTGAGGTCCTCCCTGGAGAAGAGATCCTGCTCCCACCCCCCCAGGTACAGGTTGGCGTATGATGGGGCACATTTTGTCCCCATCGCCACCCCCTGCACCTGGAGGTAGTGGGAACCTTTGAACAAGAAGAAGTTATTGGTCAAAATAAAACGCAAAAGGGAGATAATGAAGGTATTATATCTTTCAGAGGAATTTCCCCTTTCCGAGGTGAAGCCCTCTACAACTCTGATCCCACAATGAGGTGGGATGGAGTTGTAGAGGGCTTCCATGTCTATACCCAGCAGCCAGGCTTCCCTAACATCTGGGCATTCACCCAGCAGGTAGTGAGAGAGATACAACAGACCAAGTGGAAGAATTTATTCTCGTCTAATTTAAATAGAGCACAGAGATTGGCAATAGAATCTTTACAAAACAACCCTACTATAACAATAAAGCAATAGGGGGCAATGTGGTTGTTATGGACATCACAAATTACGAATATATGGTTTTGGACATCCTGAGCAATCGGGATTGGTACCGAAAAATTTCAGAAGCCTATTTGGATAGGCTGATTATGAAATATAGACAGCTAATTTCTGACGCCTATTCTAAAGCAATAATAGACAAAAAACTTGGGAATTTCTGAATGTAAGAAATCCATAAACACCTACAATGCTCTGCCTAAGGTCCACAAAAATTTTCTAAGACCGCCAGGATGACCCATAGTCTCAGGCAATGGTAGTCTCACTGAACCGGCCAGCCAATTGTTGGATGGCTACTTGCGACCTCATGTTACTGCCCTACCTTCCCATCTTCAGGATACAAGTGACCTCATCAAGGCAATGGATGGGGTCCTTGTTCCAAGGGAAGCCTGGCTGCTGGGTATAGCCCTCTCATTGTGGGATCAGAGTTGTAGAGGGCTTCATCTCGGAAAGGGGAAATTCCTTTGAAAGATATAATACCTTCATTATCTCCCTTTTGCATTTTATTTTGACCAATAACGTCTTCTTGTTCAAAAGCTCCCACTACCTCCAGGTGCCGGGGGTGACGATGGGGACAAAATGTGCCCCATCGTACGCCATCCTGTACCTGGGGGGGTGGGAGTGTGATCTCTTCTCCAGGGAGGCAAACTAGGGTCTTTTGTTAAGGCCGCTTTGCATGGCCGAAAAAAGGAAGAGATTGCGTTGGCTGGGAATTGAACCTGTGTTAACTGCTTGGAAGGCAGCTATGCTCACCACTATACCACCAACATAAGGCTGTGCTGTGTCATGCTGCTATCTCCATCCAATTATTGGCACACATGGCGCTGACTGCAGAAAGCCCCCAGCGCAAGGTTCACTTGTCGCTATAGGAATTGACTACTAGCAAGATAAGCTATACATATTTCCCTATTTGTGGAGTGAATGGAAGAGAAACCAGTAGGTATCGTAAAGTTATGACTGCGCAGTATGCATGAATGAACTGTAGATACTGAGTTCTACCAAGTTTGTCAAATGTCATTTACTGGGCCAAAACTTCCCAACGCCATACGCCCAACATGGGGCTCGAACCCATGACCCTCAGAGTAAGGATCTCCTGCTCTACTGACTGAGCTAGCCGGGCAACGACTATTGCCCTTCCATGGCCTCTTCTCCACCTCCTCCATACACAGCTTAGCTACAATGGGAGATACAAGTGATTCCCATAGCCCAGTGGTGTTTCTGTCTGTAGATGTCAGTCAGGTACTTGAAATGGGTGGTGTTAAGACAAAGGCTGGGCAAGGAATGTACTTGGTCAGGCTTTAGTTCTTTTTGGCTGTCAAGAGTCTTACCCCATTTCAGTTGCTTCCCCGCAGTCTCAATAGCCTCTGCAAAGTGTATACAAGTAAAAAGGCATGTGATAATATGGGGCATCATTGTTTCTTCTGGCTCTAACTTCAGTCCACATACTTTGTTGACAAATTCTTTAGCATTCTTAAAAATGATGCAATATGATGCCAGCTAAGGGTGTTAGGATTTTATCCAGATACTTAGCAATGTTGTGTGTGAACGAGTCTATTCTTTGTGAATCAGTAGTTAAAATGGCTAAACCTTGTCCCTGGGTAATGCTGTACTTCCTGAGCGAGGTAAAGCATAAGGCCGGAGCCTTTTTGAATGCTGAAGAAAATCTCCACAGTTGTCGCGAAGCCAGGACATCTTGGGAGCTTTCTTCAAGGACCTGGCAAACTAGGGTCTTTTGTTAAGGCCGCTTTGCATGGCCGCAAAAAGGAAGAGATTGCGTTGGCCGGGAATCAAACCCAGGTCAACTGCTTGGAAGGCAGTTATGCTCACCACTATACCACCAACGCAAGGCTGTGCTGTGATCTCCATCCAATTATTGGCACACATGGCGCTGACTGGAGAAAGCCCCCAGCGCAAGGTCGACTTGCCGCTATAGGAATTGACCACTAGGAAGATAAGCTATACACATTTCCCCATTTGTGGAGTGAATGTAAGAGAAACCAGTAGGTATCGTAAAGTTGTGACTGCGCAGTATGCATGAATGAACTGTAGATACTGAGTTCTACCAAGTTTGTCAAATGTCAATCACTGGGCCAAAACTTCCCAATGCCAATCGCCTAACATGGGGCTCAAACCCACGAACCTGAGATTAAGAGTCTCATGCTCTACCGACTGAGCTAGCCGGGCAACAACTACTGCACTTTCATGGCCTCTTACAGCCAACTGACTCCAAACACTTTTTGCTAGCTTTTGACCCAATTTGCTTTGCCAAACGCAATGTGCTTCTAAATACTCCAGTGCTTACTTGCTGTAAGGGCGGTACAGGAGTATTTTGTGCTCATAACAAAGGTGTTTCTAAAGCGTTTTCTCTCTGTGCAAAACATTTTTTTTTTCAATCAATAATTTTTATTACGTTTCAAATACAAATGAAAAACAGAAAATCACATTAACAGAATGTGAAATAAGAAAAGAAAATAACCACAACAAGGTAGAAAATTATCCAAAAGTAGATAGTACAGTATTCAAGTATCAATATAAACTTCGTACAAGTACATATGCATCATATATGAAAATGTCAATACAGTTTGTTCTGATGTAGAGAGGAGACGAGAGGGTTTGAACCACCCCGACTCAGAACCCCTAGGGGAACAATGTCACTAAGTCACGGGTTGTCCCCACCTCCCATCATCCCCAAGATCAAAGTAAATAGAACTAAGCTCAAACACAAGTAGAACTAAGCTAAGTAAAGGGTTACATTAGAAACTTCTAATATCAGGTGTCAAATAGGGCCATTCCGACCAAGCTTTTGAAATTTGTGATGCGTTAAAGCATTGAAGGATAGGGCTTTTTCCAGTTTATAATTCTCATTAACCAGGGTGATTGCCTCAGAGAGATTTAGGGTTTCGGTGGTTTTCCACTTTCGTAGTATTAGTCCTTTCGGCAGCATCTGCCGAAAGGAGATGTACAATCATTTGTCTGTAAGTCAGTGGATATAATTCAATGTTTAGATTCAATAATGCTAATTCAGGTTTGGGAGGCGTTAAGATTCCAGTAATGGATGCCATACATTGGAAAATTGCTTTCCAAAAGCTTGTAAGGGAGGGGCACTCCCAGAGGATGTGTTGTAGGGTACCAACTTTACCACAATCTCTCCAGCATAGTGGTGAGAGGGAGGGGTTCATTTTGGATAACCTATAAGGAGTGAAATACCACCTATTCACAATTTATGTTATCATTTCCCAATGATTTGTGCAATGTGATAGTTTGTGGGTAGAGATGATCGCTATTTGCCATTGTTTAGGGTGAAAGTGTGATTAAGCGTTTTCTCCCATTTCAGCATGTGTTGCGATTTGGTTTTGAGGGAATCAGATGTAAGGCAGGAGTAAAAGAAAGATATTCCTCTAGTTAGGGGTGGAACTGTGGAGATGAAATTCCATGTTTGGGAATTAGATAATAGTTCTGATAGTGGATGTTTGGCTAAAGTGAAAATTATCTTGGAAATGGTGAGTGACAGGTCCTGAGGGAGGGAGAATTCCTGTATAATTTCTTCTTTGTTTTTAAGCCTACAGTTACTGTATAATTGTTTAATTAGTGATAGGCTGTAATTCTCTAATTTAGTGACAGTAAGCTTTTTAAATTTAGATTTTACTATCTAGATAGGAATATCACATGCGTGGAAAAGGTTTACTGTAGGAGTTAGTTTGGAAATAACTTGGAGAGAAGCTTTGACTGTTATAGGAATGTTGGGCCAATTCCAGGGTATCCATAAATCACACTGAAGCATAAGTGTTAGGTTTTCTGTCGGCACTAGATCTTTCTCAATTAAAGCCCACAGTTTGTATGGCTAAACTCGCACCGCACAGCTGATCGCATGTAATGTCGGAGCAGTGCGCTCCGACATTACATGCGAACCCCGCACACGCACAAGTGTGAACCGGGGCTTAAATTTGAATGGATAAGGTCAGAGATTCGAGGTGTGATAATAATTCCTAAGTAAGGTATTTTTTCATCTGTCCATGAGAAAGGGCAAATTTCTAGCAAACGTTTTTTTGTGTCAGGACTAACATTTGGATTCAGGACTAGTGATTTGGAATTATTTACTTTATAATAAGAGATCTTACTGAAACATGTAAGGATAGTGTGGGCTGCAGGTAGGGATGTTTCTGGAGATGTCAACATCAAGATAATGTCATCTGCGAACAAAGTAATCTTGCGTTCTGTGTCGCCAATGGTGAAACCTCGTATTTCGGGAGAATTTCTTATAGCTTTGGCTAGGGGTTCAATGGATAAATTGAAAAGTGTTGGGGAAAGGGGGCATCCTTGTCTTGTGCCATTTGAAATTTTAAAGGGTTTGGAAAGCGTTCCAGACGTAAAGACTTTGGCTGTAGGTTGGGAATAGAGAGCCATAATTGCTGAATAGATGTTACCCTCCAGGCCAAATTTATGTAGGGCGGACAACATATACATCCAATTGATTCTGTCAAACGCCTTCTCTGCGTCTAGTGTAAGCAGCAGAGAAGGCGTCCAACATTTTCCCGCTACATCAAGGACATTAATAATTCTTCTAATCGCGTCTGATGTTTAACGCCCTGGGATGAATCCTAATTGGTCTTTTTGGATCAGAAAGGGCAGTACTTCCTGTAGGCGTTTTGCCAATAGTTTAGCAAATATTTTGAGGTCATTATTTAATAGAGAAATCGGCCTATAGTTTTCGGGTTTCGAGGGGTCTTTCCCCTGTTTAGGGATTGTGGTCACATATGCTCGTAGCATTTCTTTTGGGAATGATGACGTGTCAACCGCTTTTTGGAATGCATCAAGTAGAAATGGTGTGAGGGTGTGTTGAAATAGTTTGTAGTACTCAATTGGGAAGCCGTCTGGGCCTGGCGATTTGCCCTGAGGTAGGGATAATATCGTTTTTCTTACTTCGTCAATAGTTATGGGTGCGTTAAGCATTTGGAGTTGGGCTGCAGAGAGACGGGGCAAATTAAGGTTCTCTAGAAATGCTGATATATCAGTACTTACAGGTTTGTGGATTTTAGGATCTGATTCTAAATTATAATGTGAGCAGTAATAGTCAGCAAATTCGTCTGCTATGTCTTGAGGATGGGTTAATTTGTGATTAGTCTTAGATTGAATGAGGTGAGAGATCCTAGATTTAGTTTGTCGGGATTTAAGCCTATTTGCTAATGTTTTACTAATTTTATTGGACTGTGCGTAACATGTTAATTTAAGTCTTCTTAATTGGATATCACTCTTTTCTAACAGGATAGAACGAAGTTCTATTCTTAGGTTAGCCAAGGTTTTTGTAGTTTTGGGGTCTGGGAGAATTTTGTTCTTGGATTCAAGATCATGAATTTGAGATAGGATTTGTGAAAGTTTTTGATTATATTTCTTCTTAAGTATAGAGCTCTGCTGTATGCAGACCCCCCTCATGTAGGCCTTATGTGCTTCCCAGAGGCTCCAAGGATCTGATACTGAATTAATTGGAAAAATTCAGTAAGATGTTGAGAGACATGTTTTTTACCCATATCGGACTGCAGATTTCTAATGTTGCAATGCCACACTGAATTAGCCCCCCTGGGGATTCCCTCATCCACGGTCACCTCCACCACAGCATGGTCAGACCACGTGATATCTTTGATGACCGAGGATGAGATCATCCCCAGAAGCCGCCAATCAGATACAAACATATCCAACCTTGAATATGTACGATGTCTGGAGGAGTAAAAAGTGTAATCTCTCTCAGATGCGTGGAGGCACCTCCAAACATCGTACAAGCTTTCCTTATGTAACAAACCCTGTAAAGAAGTTCTTCTGTTGTTAGAAGAGGATGAAGTGTCCATCTCTGGATTAGATGTCAGATTGAAGTCCCCACAGATTATTAGATTGCCATACTTGACTTTGGAGATGACTTTTAGTATTCTTTTGAGGAATCGCAGTTGATGCGTGTTTGGAGCATAGATTGATGCTAGGGTCATGGGTAATCCGTTGAACGATCCTGTGAGGATAATATAGCGGCTATCCGGGTCAGTCACCAAGTCCTTCTGTTGCCAGTTAATTGTGTGTTTAATTGCTAGGAGGATTCCTTTTTTCTTCGATGGAGATGTAGCTAAATAGATGTTGGGAAAATCCTTGTTAGAGCATTTGGGATGATTGGACGTCTGGAAATGCGTTTTAAATGGCATTTATATATGTAGAAAAGGCGTGTTGGTAGGACTTCGGAGTGGAGTTAACAGTCAATGGAACTAAACTGTAGCCATATTCTCGGTCTCGAGATGGTTGGTATGGAGATGACGGAGATTCCTTGTTGTGAAAAATTAAGACAAAACTGAAGAAGAAAAAGAAAAAATACAAAAATAGAACATTGTAAAAAAAGGACCATAAAAATGGTCCGAGATCAACAAAGATGGTCGATATCCTGTACGGATAAGGGGCCATGGGGAAATCTTCACTCCATTGGCCTAAAACTGGTGTGATGCTGGCTTGAGGTGCTGGGTAATCCACCCTGCAGCTTATTTTTCTTTTTATGAGATTTCTTTCTAGTAACTACGCTCCAATCCGCATTAGTAGGTAGAGGGGTGGGATCTCTGTGTTGGGAGTCATCTGTCAGAGGAACAATGCCCCATCTCTGCAGCAATGATATCCCCTCTTCCAAGGTTGAAATTGAGGTAGTAGTACCATTGTGAGTGATTGTGAGGGTTTCCGGATGTTTCCATTTATGTAGGATTTTGTGATTCCTCAGTGCCTTTGTGATCATCGCCAAGTTTCTCCTTCTCTGAAGGGTGTGCCTAGACAAGTCAGGCAATATTTGGATCATTGAGAATTCTGCTGGTAATTCAGAGGATTGGCGAAATGAGGACATGATTTTTTCCTTGGAATGGAAAAAATGTACTCGCAGGAGCACATCTCTCGGAACTTCTGGCGCTAGGAAGGCTGGTTTAGGCAGCCTGTGAATTCTGTCTATCATCCAGTCCGTTTCAGATAGTGTAGGAACAAGCGTAGAAAAAAGCCGGTTAGCATATTGTTCCAGCTGCTGCTACTGCACTGATTCCGGAACTCCTCTCAGTTTCAGGTTGTTCCTTCTAGATCTATCTTCTAGATCTGCAACTTTGTCCTTAAGCCACAATATTTCTTTGGAATGCTGATCGTGGGCTTCAACCATCGTGTTAAAGGACAAAGTTTGTTTGTTAACAGAGGATTCAACCGTATTCACCCTATCTCCCAATTCATGAACTTCTCATCTGTATTGCTGCATCCATCCCATTATGTCTGCTTGAAGCGTAGACCGAAAGGAATGCAGCATTTCTTTCAACATAATATCAGTGATAAGGCGACCTTCTGTGGGTAAAGAAGCAAACTGATCCTGTTGGCGTGGCATAGAGCCTGAGGCATAACTTTGGGGCAGATCCATCCCTTGAATATACCCCTGCCCTTGTTTGGCTAGGGATATGATACAGGGTTTGTTTTTAGCCGGGCTCCTTAAGGAGGGTGACTCAGGGGAGTATTCGCTGTCAGGATTACCCACTTGGCATAATGATTGTGATTTGCCTTTATTGTTATTTCCGCCTGTTGCTTGCATAGTGATCTGTATGTTTCCACTGTTGCTGCAGTGTTCTTTTTGTTGTAGCATAGTTGAATGTGAGTTGTGGATATGATCAATATTAATTAATTTTGGTGACTCTTTACGTTTGCAGGTCATTACCACTGGTATATATAGGATAGTTGTAGATGGTTGTAGATAGTTGTAGATCAGAGGCGTTTAATCAGTGCTGCAGGGATGGATGGATGTGTCCCAGTTCACAGTGGCCACATAGAGTAAGTAGGTTAGGCAGTCATTTCTTTCTTAGATCACCACCATTTTGTCAGATAGAGATTAGACAGTTTGGGTAATCTGAGGCCAAGATGGTGGTTGTTCTGAGGTGATTGCTGGTAAATTGAATGATGTGCCTTTAGTGGGAAGAAGATAAGAACAGCGCTGTTTGGATGTGTATATAATGTTTAATACTTGTGCCAGGGCCGAGCGGGAGGCTTGTGGGAGGGAGGAGGGAGATCGGGTATTGTAAAAAGGACTCCAATAGACAATATGTCTTACTGGATCCCGCCGTTGTGTCTGGTTCCAGCTTTAGGAAAGTCCGTGGCTTTAGTTAGCGGCTAGGCCTCAATATCTGTGTTACACCGATCGGCACTCTTCTCCTTAATATTGCTAAAGACGATGAGGTATAGTGTTTTGGAGAGAGCCCGAGGGTGTTTGCAGTGGCTGCCAACTCCGGATTCGGAGGATGGAATTAGATGTCGTCAATGAGAGTCTATGGCGTCGGATCGCTATTAGGCCTCGGCGTTCACTAATCCGACTTTTGTGTTCTTTTTTTGGTCTATAGGTCTGCTGGAGTAGTAGTAGAAGATCCGGTGGTGTTAATACTGGTAAGGATGAAGGAGGATTCAATTGGGTCCCCGATGCTTAGATCGCGGCCTTCCGCAGGAAAGACCGCGGCTTCAACCGGCAGGTAGGCCTCAAAATGTCCGTCGTAGGTGGCAGGTCACACTGGCTTCAATAGTTGGGTTAGTAAGTTCGGATGGGTGTGTGAAGCCACTACAGTGTGTGAATAGGTCAGATTGAAGCCTCGGTCCGCAGGATGGATATCGATCCTGAATCCTGTCACGGAGCTCACTTTTTCTGTGTCCTCCACACTCGGCTGCCGGACATGCCCCCCCTCTCTGTGCAAAACATGAAGCCGAGGTTTCCCGCATAACATCTGCCAAGGCATTTGCGCTTTCAGGCAGAGGAGGCATAGACCAATACCTCAAGGCAGAAGGACTAATGCAAAGTGCAAAGCACTGGCATTGCATGCAAGGAGTCACATGCTACAATTTCATCAGTGTTACCTTTGATAGCTCAGTTGGTAGAGCGGAGGACTGAAGGACCAAAATAGCAATCCTTAGTTCGCTGGTTCAGTTCCGGCTCGAAGGATGACCTTTTTTTCACCCTGCCTCTCACCCCTTTAACTAGAAGGCAATCTGTCAACTCAGGAAAAGTGCAAGTGGGAAGCCCTTTAGGCACCTTGCATTTATCTTTCATGTCTCCATCGGGCTGCTGCGGGTGCACTCAGCATGTGGTCTCTGTGGCGCAATCGGTTAGCGTGTTTGGCTGTTAACTGAAAGGTTGGTGGTTTGAACCCACCCAGGGACGCTCATGTTTTCTCATTACTCCAGCAGGGGCCGAAAGCCAAGTCTAAAACTAAACCAGGAAGGCAAAGCGTGTCCTTTAGTTCACCTCAGATGGCCGGCAACTGAGCATTCAGCAAGCATACACTAGTCATCCTGGCAAATATACAAGTCATTTGCCACATTCAGTTGGACTTGTTCTATAACGCTGAAGATTTCTCATAGTTTATCAAAACCATTCTTTGGCTCCGGTCAGTCTCAGGAAGAAACCCCAGCACTTCGATTCACACCTTAAGATAATCACCGTGGAATGTGTAGATGTTGATTGTCCAAGAACAGGGGGGGGGGGGGTGAAAATTGTAGAACCACCCTTTTCAAGTTATTTTATCCCATTGTTGGTGGCAGGAAGCCTGCATAGCTATTAGTGTGTAGATTGACATGCCTAAAGACGCCAATTCTTGTCAAATCGCCTGGCTAGAGATGTTCACAATGTGGAATACAGATAGTGCTGATGTACAAGCTTCTGTCCCAATGTATTGCTGGACGTGAAGTACAGTGGGATGCAATTGTTGTTAAAGATCCTTCTGAGTTTTTCTGTTTGGTGCCTCCTCCCGTGTACAATTGATGTATTTGTCCACTGACTTTACGTGTTCACTAAAAGTTCATATTTATGATGCTCTAAGCTAGACCCATATAAAATCCCCATGCCTTAACAAATGACTTGGTGTTATTCCCATGAAACAATTCAAGGCTCTCTTCTCCACCTCCTCCATACACAGCTTAGCTACAATGGGAGATACAAGTGATTCCCATAGCCCAGTGGTGTTTCTGTCTGTAGATGTCAGTCAGGTACTTGAAATGGGTGGGTGTTAAGACAAAGACTGGGCAAGGAATGTACTTGGTCAGGCTTTAATTCTTTTTGGCTGTCAAGAATCTTACCTCATTTCAGTTGCTTCCCCGCAGTCTCAATAGCCTCTGCAAAGTGTATACAAGTGTAGCGGACCCCCAGAACCCCCTAGGGCCTAGTGGTGACCCTCAGAGGCAGAGAGGGGCTACATACCTCCGGTGGGTGTGGATTGTCAGGCATGGTGGGTAGTGATGCAGGTAAAATAAATGATGGGCGCCAGTCACTTTTACGCTGAAGGAACAGGATAGTTTATCCTGGGGTAGGGTCCAGGACACCCTTTAAGAACAGTCTATTAGGCAGACTCCCATTGCAAAAGACAGGTACTCAGACAGCGGTACAGGATAACAGACCTTGAGAATCATTAGGTATCCATAAAACTTCAGATCGATCTGGGAGGCAACTTCTCTCCACCAGATTCAATCCCTTTTTTTTGTGGTCTGTACTGTCTGGACAGCTGTCCTCCATAAGAAACAGCCTTACAGCCAACTGACTCCAAACACTTTTTGCTAGCACTGGCATTGCATGCAAGGAGTCACATGCTACGATTTCACCAGTGTTGCCTTCGATAGCTCAGTTGGTAGAGCGGAGGACTGTAGGACCAAAATAGCAATCCTTAGGTCGCTGGTTCAATTCCGGCTCGAAATGACCTTTTTTTGGGGGAAGTCCTTTAGGCACCTTGCATTTATCTTTCATGTCTCCATCGGGCTGCTGCAGGTGCACTCAGCATGTGGTCTCTGTGGCGCAATCGGCTGTTAACCGAAAGGTTGGTGGTTCGAGCCCACCCAGTTCATCCTTTGAGCCGGAATTGAACCAGCGACCTAAGGATTGCTATTTTGGTCCTACAGTCCTCCGCTCTACCAACTGAGCTATCGAAGGCAACACTGGTGAAATCGTAGCATGTGACTCCTTGCATGCAATGCCAGTGCTAGCAAAAAGTGTTTGGAGTCAGTTGGCTGTAAGGCTGTTTCTTATGGAGGACAGCTGTCCAGACAGTACAGACCACAAAAAAAAGGGATTGAATCTGGTGGAGAGAAGTTGCCTCCCAGATCGATCTGAAGTTTTATGGATACCTAATGATTCTCAAGGTCTGTTATCCTGTACCTCATGTTTTCTCATTACTCCAGCAGGGCCCGAAGGCCAAGTCTAAAACGAACCCAGGAAGGCAAAGCGTGTCCTTTGGTTCACCTCAGATGGCCGGCAACTGAGCATTCGGCAAGCATACACTAGTCATCCTGGCAAATATACAAGTCATTTGCCACATTCAGTTGGACTTGTTCTGTAATGCTGAAGATGTCTCGTAGTTTATCAAAACCCTTCTTTGGCTCCGGTCAGTCTCAGGAAGAAACCCCAGCACTTCTATTCACACCTTAAGACTTGAAGTGGTACTTGAAGTGGGCGGTGTTAAGACAAAGGCTGGGCAAGGAATGTACTTGGTCAGGCTTTAGTTCTTTGGCTGTCAAGAGTCTTACCTCATTTCAGTTGCTTCCCCGCAGTCTCAATAGCCTCTGCAAAGTGTATACAAGTAAAAAGGCATGTGATAATCTGGGGCATGATTGTTTCTTCTGGCTCTAACTTCAGTCCACATACTTTGTTGACAAATTCTTTAGCATTCTTAAAAATGATGCAATATGATGCCAGCTAAGGGTGTTAGGATTTTATCCAGATACTTAGCAATGTTGTGTGTGAACGAGTCGATTCTTTGTGAATCAGTAGTTAAAATGGCTAAACCTTGTCCCTGGGTAATGCTGTACTTCCTGAGCGAGGTAAAGCATAAGGCCGGAGCCTTTTTGAATGCTAAAGAAAATCTCCACAGTTGTCGCGAAGCCAGGACATCTTGGGAGCTTTCTTCAAGGACCTGGCAAACTAGGGTCTTTTGTTAAGGCCCGCTTTGCATGGCCGAAAAAAGGAAGAGATTGCGTTGGCCGGGAATCAAACCCGGGTCAACTGCTTGGAAGGCAGCTATGCTCACCACTATACCACCAACGCAAGGCTGTGCTGTGCCGGTGCTGCTATCTCCATCCAATTATTGGCACACATGGCGCTGACTGGAGAAAGCCCCCAGCGCAAGGTCGACTTGCCGCTATAGGAATTGACCACTAGGAAGATAAGCTATACACATTTCCCCATTTGTGGAGTGAATGGAAGAGAAACCAGTAGGTATCGTAAAGTTGTGACTGCGCAGTATGCATGAATGAACTGTAGATACTGAGTCCTACCAAGTTTGTCAAATGTCAATCACTAGGCCAAAACATCCCAATGACAATCGCCCAACGTGGGGCTCGAACCCACGACCCTGTGATTTAGAGTCTCATGCTCTACCAACTGAGCTAGCCGGGCAACGACTATAGCACTTTCATGGCCTCTTACAGCCAACTGACTCCAAACACTTTTTGCTAGCACTGGCATTGCATGCAAGACGTCACATGCTATATTTTCACAAGTGTTGCCTTCGATAGCTCAGTTGGTAGAGCGGAGGACTGTAGGACCAAAATAGCAATCCTTAGGTCGCTGGTTCAATTCCTGCTCGAAGGATGACCTTTTTTTGGGGGAAGTCCTTTAGGCACCTTGCATTTATCTTTCATGTCTCCATCGGGCTGCTGCGGGTGCACCCAGCATGTGGTCTCTGTGGCGCAATCGGTTAGCGCTATCGGCTGTTAACCGAAAGGTTGGTGGTTTGAGCTCACACAGGGACGCTCATGTTTTCTCATTACTCCAGCAGGGCCCGAAGGCCAAGTCTAAAATGAACCCGGGAAGGCAAAGCGTGTCCTTTGGTTCACCTCAGATGGCCGGCAACTGAGCATTCGGCAAGCATACACTAGTCATCCTGGCAAATATACAAGTCATTTGCCACATTCAGTTGGACTTGTTCTGTAATGTTGAAGATGTCTCGTAGTTTATCAAAACCCTTCTTTGGCTCCGGTCAGTCTCAGGAAGAAACCCCAGCACTTCTATTCACACCTTAAGACTTGAAGTGGTACTTGAAGTGGGCGGTGTTAAGACAAAGGCTGGGCAAGGAAAGTACTTGGTCAGGCTTTAGTTCTTTTTGGCTGTCAAGAGTCTTACCTCATTTCAGTTGCTTCCCCGCAGTCTCAATAGCCTCTGCAAAGTGTATACAAGTAAAAAGGCATGTGATAATCTGGGGCATGATTGTTTCTTCTGGCTCTAACTTCAGTCCACATACTTTGTTGACAAATTCTTTAGCATTCTTAAAAATGATGCAATATGATGCCAGCTAAGGGTGTTAGGATTTTATCCAGATACTTAGCAATGTTGTGTGTGAACGAGTCGATTCTTTGTGAATCAGTAGTTAAAATGGCTAAACCTTGTCCCTAGGTAATGCTGTACTTCCTGAGCGAGGTAAAGCATAAGGCCGGAGCCTTTTTGAATGCTGAAGAAAATCTCCACAGTTGTAGCGAAGCCAGGACATCTTGGGAGCTTTCTTCAAGGACCTGGCAAACTAGGGTCATTTGTTAAGGCCGCTTTGCATGGCCGAAAAAAGGAAGAGATTGCATTGGCCGGGAATCGAACCCGGGTAAACTGCTTGGAAGGCAGCTATGCTCACCACTATACCACCAACGCCAGGCTGTGCTGTGCCGGTGCTGCTATCTCCATCCAATTATTGGCACACATGGCGCTGACTGGAGAAAGCCCCCAGCGCAAGGTCGACTTGCCGCTATAGGAATTGACCACTAGGAAGATAAGCTATACACATTTCCCCATTTGTGGAGTGAATGGAAGAGAAACCAGTAGGTATCGTAAAGTTGTGACTGCGCAGTATGCATGAATGAACTGTAGATACTGAGTTCTACCAAGTTTGTCAAATGTCAATCACTGGGCCAAAACATCCCAATGACAATCGCCCAACGTGGGGCTCGAACCCACGACCCTGAGATTAAGAGTCTCATGCTCTACCGACTGAGCTAGCCGGGCAACGACTATAGCACAAAAACAAAAACAAAAACAAAAACAAAAACAAAAACAAAAACAAAAACAAAAACAAAAACAAAAACAAAAACAAAAACAAAAGAAAGGACCTCGTGCTAAGGGCAGACGTCCATCCTTTAAATCTCCGTATAGAGGGCAAAATAAGGATAATCAACCCCAGCCTTATCAGGGTAGACCTAATGGAAATTACAATCCTCCAGGCCCTAACACTAATTGGCAATACCAGAACCGTGAGTATTATGGTGGCCCTAGCTACCATTCTGGTGGCTATACCCAGCCCCCCTATAATAACACACCCCAATGGAGACGTGGACCGGACCAATATTTTGATTCCCGTCATCCACAAAGAAACCAAGGTGCAGACTATGGCCCCCAGAGACAGGTTCAGGGTCGTTTTGATTATAGTCCACCTAGGTCTGGCCCCCAGTGGTATGACCCTCCCTTGGAACCTATGCGAGGTAGAGGTAATGATCGCCAATGGCCAGATAGAGACCGCTCAATGAACAGGGCAGATGGTCGCCAATATAATGTTCCAGTTCAGAACAGATTTTATCCGTTTAAGGATAATGAGGCTATTAACATCACACAACCCCCCCTCAAAACCAACATAGTGGGTTTACATAATAACCCTAGTTCCCACCCTTCAAGAGATGTAGGGGACGCCAACACAGATTCCCAGAGACCCAACAACTCAGGCTCTGGATATCCAGGTTGGGGTTTTCCCAGGGCCCTACAAGGGGTAAAACGCCCGGCAGAACTACAAGAGGAACAAGTGGAGGTAGGAGGTGCCAATTCAAAAAAAGCAAAAAGTTAGCAGGCGCTGGAATTTTTAATTTAAGTAAAGTAGAATTATCGGATGCTGAAAAATTGATTTTAGACAAAGGCTTAAAATTTGCTCCACCCAAATGTCTGGATAAATTCCAGACGTACATGGACATTCACAAATTTGTTCGTAAAGTTAATATAAAACGTTATGTTTTGAGTAACCCCATTAAAGAGAACCGAGTGGTTAGCACCGAGTTTCAACACTCAGGATTTGCTAACGCGTCCCTTTTCAATCCACCAGGTGGTTTAGCCCCTTCACTAAGGGTGTTTAGGGACGTCATGCTAAGGGATCTGGATAACATACAAATTCATAAATCTTCTCTGTCTAATGATCTACAGAAAGGTCTGGATTCTTTATGTGCCCGTAAAGATCTGGTAATAAGGCCAGCAGATAAGGGGGGTGGGATAGCCGTACTAGACAGGACAGATTATGAAGTTGAAATGCAACGGATCCTAGGTGATAAAAAAACATATGCATTATTACCCAGAGATCCAAAAATCTCATATAAAAAGAATTTACAAATAATTGTAGAAAGAGGCTATAACTCAAATATTCTCACCAATAAAGAGAAAGCCTTTTTGATCCCTAAATGCCCCCGCACGCCAGTGATCTACTATCTGCCAAAATTGCATAAGAGTCTGATTTCCCCCCCGGGTCGCCCCATAGTCAGCGGCATTGACTCTGTGACGTCCCGGGTGGGGAAATACATAGACTCGTATTTGCAACCATTGGTTCAAGCTACACCGTCCTTCATTAAAGACACTCGACATGTCATAAATCTTTTGTCTGACCTTAGACCTACTGAACATCTTTGGTTGGTCACAGCGGATGTCTCGTCTCTCTATACGGTAATACCGCATGAGATTGGACTGAATGCCGTTAACATGTTTTTGACCAGAGACTCCCATTTGCCAGAAACCCAGATTTCATTCATTATGGAGTTGCTTAATTTTGCAACCCAGCATAATTATTTCTGGTACAACGGCCAGTTTTTCCGTCAGATCACTGGCGTTGCTATGGGGGCAAAATATGCTCCGTCCCTGGCCAACCTGTTCATGGCCCAGTGGGAGGAGGACGTCATCTATGCTTACCGTCGCCCACAGATTCTTTTGTGGGCTAGGTATATTGATGACGTCCTCCTCCTATGGGACGGCACATACGACGATTTAACCCTGTTCTTGGAAGATCTCAATTCCAACAATAGGGGAATATATCTGAATTATGAATGTAGCCAATTGAGCATCAGCTTCTTGGATTTGAACATATCCATTAAGGATGGGCAATTTGTCACCTCTACCCACTTTAAACCAACAGACAGGAATTTCTATATTCCTGTCGACAGTTGTCACCATGCCCCTTGGTTGCGAGCCATCCCGAAAGGACAATATCTCCGCATTAGACGGAATTGTTCTGATATTCGGGAATTCGAAACACAGGCACGAACCTTAACTACCAGATTTCTGGATAAAGGGTATAATGAGGGATTCCTCCAACATACTTTGTCTGAAGTAAGAACAATGGACAGACAACTGCTTTTGAATAAGTCCAAAAAACAACAGCAAGCTGACTCCTTTGCTTTACCTTTTGTGACCACATTTTCCAGTCAACATATGAGTATAAAAAATCTAATCACACGCCATTGGCACATTCTAAATAATGATCCAGTACTTCGGAATAACCTACCCGAAAGACCAAGGGTGGTTTTTAAAGGGGTCCCTTCGTTGAGAGATAAAGTTTCCCCTAACGTTCTTGAACCCCCTACACCTAAACCAAGCTTCTTACAGCAACTCACTGGCTACTATAGGTACAACAGATGCCAAATTTGCACTCTAAGTTCTAACAAAAAGAGAAGAGTGCAGGAATTTGTTTCTAGGAGCACAGGATGTAAACATATTATTGCACCATTCATCTCTTGTACAACTACTGGGGTTGTCTACCTTCTTCAATGTCCTTGCGGGCATCAGTATATAGGCCGAACCAAGCGCCCCCTTAATGTGAGATTGAATGAACATGTGGCAAACATTAGGAAGGGTTTTGCTAACCATTCCGTTTCTAAACATTATGCCGCTGTTCATAATAAAGATCCGAGACATACACTCTTTTTAGGTATAGACAGATTTGTACCACATTGGAGAGGAGAACCTCTCGTAAGGGGCATCTCGAAACTTGAGATGTCCTGGATACATCGTGTGAAATGTTATGTACCTTATGGCCTTAATGTAGATGTTGAGCTTAATGCATTCCTTGATAATTCATAGGTTTACCTACCTTTAAAGATTTTAGAAAGATTACCGATGGACGCACTTTATGTGGATCATATACAGGGGGATCCCTTTGGGGTGCTTCCGCGGACAAAGCTTTTATTTTATTTTATTTGAATGATATCTGTCCATACTCTCTACAATTTACAGATGCCATAATTTTTATTTATTTTTATTTAGTTTTTATTAATTCATAAATAGATCACTAATATGGATCCAATTTGTTTTGGATCTATGTTTAACATTGTTTTAACATTAAACAAGACTATGATTTGGTCACCCACATAGGTGGCCAATTATAGTTCATTTGAGTTGTCATAGTTTGGGGAGTTTATCCTTTAATATACTCAGAATGAGAGCAGAGAGTATTTGGATTGTATGATGTCCACATTTACCTATTAATTATGGAATATGTGGGTTTAATTTCGAATTTTGATTTTTTGATTAATTAAAAGTTTTCTTTTTTAACTATAATATATATTGTATGCATTTCTGGCGAAGTGGCCTTTCTAGCACCCGGAGGATTCTTATAGTGGCTCGATTTGTTGTGTTTCCTTTATAGGAACACTAGATGGCGCTGGGTTCTGGATGGGCTAAAATCACTGAAATGCATTTAATTTAACTTTCTTTTTTGTGCGATGATATAGTGGAGACTGACGCACAGAATAATAATGTAATTGTATTACAAGATATGATTATGTCTTTTGGATTATGTTGAGTAATTTCAACCATTCCCGGACTTCCGGTCCTTTGGTCACCGACTCTATGGTGGAGTTGTTTACCTCTATCCGGATATCCGGTTGATCGGACTATAAGAGATGGCGTCAGCACGCCGTCCGTACCTTTGATAACGTCTCCTCGGACGAAACGCTGTTAGGTCACGGCGTGCTGACGTCATCTCCGGAAGCTTATCGAGGGAACGGATGCGCCTTGCCGTCCGGCCGGCGGCTCTACATCCTTCGCTAATTTTTCTTCTTTGTTTGTAAGTACACTACCTTATGTGAATAAATCTGTTGGAAGTTTTTACACTATTGGCGCCTTCTCTTTCCTTTATCGGCTGGTCTGGCGTTGCAACCCTGAGAAACACAGTGGCTCAGCTTGTGGTATAGGGGGTCTGAGAGGCCACCTAGGCACATTAAGTGGCACATCGTGGTACTTATCAGTGATTTGCCCGGATTGTCATTGGGACCTTGAAGTTACCTCTCCATTGGGAAAATATACCAAGTGTTATCGAGCATTTTTCTTATGGTCTGGTAAGAGGCTTTATACGCTCTTGGGTGGCTTGCTGATATTGGTGCATGTGGATTCAATGTTCTGCTGGCTTTTCATTTCCATCTGGTAAGAGGCCTTATGTCTGGTGGTGGTTCACCTTTTCTATACTTGGATAGAATACATCTATAAAGATCTATCTGGTAAGAGGCTCTATGTTTGGTGGCGGTCCTTTCTTCTGATTTGATTATATGCCTTTTTACTAGTCATTTTGGTAAGAGGCTGCACAATTGGTGAAGGATTCACAGTATTTGTAGTCCTACACAGTTATAATATTGACAATTTTGTACGGTATCACGCTATGGATTTTTATTTTTCCTTCACATGATACACGACCACAATATTGGGAGTTCCTTGCGCTAGAATTCCATTGGATCACCTGGGCACGTGAACTCATCTCATCACATGAATTCTGCAATTTAAAATTGCCGTTCTGGTAAGCACAATTCCTACGGGATCTTTTGGAAGCAGCACAAGATTTCATACATCACCAGTCACTTTATGTTATTTGGGACTTTAAACAGTTGGACATTCATTTGTTTATTTTTCAATTTAGCGCGACTTATACAATATATAATTTTTAAGGGTGTGGTCACACTTGAAGTCGCAGCTCACCATCTGTTGCCTTTAGCGCGGTTATAACCTTCTTTTTATATAGCACTTTCATGGCCTCTTACAGCCAACTGACTCCAAACACTTTTTGCTAGCACTGGCATTGCATGCAAGGAGTCACATGCTACGGTTTCACCAGTGTTGCCTTCGATAGCTCAGTTGGTAGAGTGGAGGACTGTAGGACCAAAATAGCAATCCTTAGGTCGCTGGTTCAATTCCGGCTCGAAGGATGACCTTTTTTTGGGGGAAGTCCTTTAGGCACCTTGCACTTATCTTTCATGTCTCCATCGGGCTGCTGCGGGTGCACTCAGCATGTGGTCTCTGTGGTGCAATCGGTTAGCGCGTTCGGCTGTTAACCGAAAGGTTGGTGGTTCGAGCCCACCCAGGGACGCTCATGTTTTCTCATTACTCCAGCAGGGCCCGAAGGCCAAGTCTAAAACGAACCCGGGAAGGCAAAGCGTGTCCTTTGGTTCACCTCAGATGGCCGGCAACTGAGCATTCGGCAAGCATACACTAGTCATCCTGGCAAATATACAAGTCATTTGCCACATTCAGTTGGACTTGTTCTGTAATGTTGAAGATGTCTCGTAGTTTATCAAAACCCTTCTTTGGCTCCGGTCAGTCTCAGGAAGAAACCCCAGCACTTCTATTCACACCTTAAGACTTGAAGTGGTACTTGAAGTGGGCGGTGTTAAGACAAAGGCTGGGCAAGGAAAGTACTTGGTCAGGCTTTAGTTCTTTTTGGCTGTCAAGAGTCTTACCTCATTTCAGTTGCTTCCCCGCAGTCTCAATAGCCTCTGCAAAGTGTATACAAGTAAAAAGGCATGTGATAATCTGGGGCATGATTGTTTCTTCTGGCTCTAACTTCAGTCCACATACTTTGTTGACAAATTCTTTAGCATTCTTAAAAATGATGCAATATGATGCCAGCTAAGGGTGTTAGGATTTTATCCAGATACTTAGCAATGTTGTGTGTGAACGAGTCGATTCTTTGTGAATCAGTAGTTAAAATAGCTAAACCTTGTCCCTGGGTAATGCTGTACTTCCTGAGCGAGGTAAAGCATAAGGCCGGAGCCTTTTTGAATGCTGAAGAAAATCTCCACAGTTGTCGCGAAGCCAGGACATCTTGGGAGCTTTCTTCAAGGACCTGGCAAACTAGGGTCTTTTGTTAAGGCCGCTTTGCATGGCCGAAAAAAGGAAGAGATTGCGTTGGCCGGGAATCGAGCCCGGGTCAACTGCTTGGAAGGCAGCTATGCTCACCACTATACCACCAACGCCAGGCTGTGCTGTGCCGGTGCTGCTATCTCCATCCAATTATTGGCACACATGGCGCTGACTGGAGAAAGCCCCTGTGACGGGACTCACCGTCACTGGAATTTAAAGACGGATAAGTCATGGGGCTAATGGAGTCTTGCCTCTAGCCTAGAAGCTAAACCTTTATTCCTGTAAACTGTAAGGTACAGGAAGTCCACTCCTTATATGGGCATCCAGGAACTGGTATAGACAGCATGGCTGCTAATCATTGAAGTGCTTTTGTCTAAAATAGGGTCTGAGACACCTTTTCCATTCACCTATTGTTAACTGTGCTAATGAGCCCACCTGTCTGTCTGCTTTAAGAGAAACTTATAGGAATGTTGATTAGATGCTAAGGGGGAGGGGGGATTGTCTCACATTGTATATTTTGTAGACTGTTTGAGAGTGTAAAACTCTGTTCCTATTGGATGGTGAATATTATGTTCAGTCTTCAACAAGGTCCATCTGGGTGGTAACTTTGTGGGTGAAAACTGTATATAAGTCGTGTTCAATAAAGTTGTGCTGAGTTCATTCAACCTCAATCTAGAGTTCTGTCTCTTATTGGGGGATATGCTGCAAGGGATTGCTATGGTCCTCCATACTCCCTTAGAGAATCACTGAGCTCTTTTAAGAGCTTGTGTAGAGCTTGTTCTGCTGCACTCTCTGGGGAAAGAGAGGTTCACCCACAGGAACCTGGAGCCTTGTCGTAGGTCCAGGGTGGGTAGGAGATTGCGAGACCCTAACCAAGCTGCGGCGGTTTGTGGAATCTGAAGTGGTTACAGTGTCTGGTGGAGTGCTTGGAGTCCTCGGAAAGCACTAGGAGCATCTTTCAACGGAGGCACCCGGTCCGGGGTGCCCTGTTCCGTTACATTGGTGGCAAGCGGTGGGGTGGCGTCCTAGTGTGAGGAGAAGCAGCTCAGAGACACCGGTAACGTTATGGAGCGAGATAATACCCGCGCAGCGTCCCCATATGAGGAGGAGTTTGTCTGGAGGTTGCAGCAACACTTGGTCCAACAGGATGGGCCTGTATCAGAGGAAGCCATACTGGACTGGAGAGATTTCACTCGAAAGGAAATGTGGTATGAGGCCTTAGACGATGCGCAGTGAAGGCGGAGAGAGAACCTTCCCAGCGAAGAACAGCGGTTCCAGGTATACGTTGCCCTGCGGATACCTTTCCTAGGAGAGCAATCCCTGGATGAGTGGGTGACGGAGCTGTGGAACCTGATTTGGAAGGAGTTGTGGCTGGATGAAGCTTACCGGGCACTAAAGTGGTACGCCACCCGGCACGACCACTGGATGGCTGACAACAATATGCCGGAAGGTGAGGACTATAGTGGCCCGGGCTTGCTGTGGGAGGCCTTTGAAGAGAGGGACTTTGGATGTCCAGCAGAGTTTGGGCGCTGGGAAATCCAGGACACCAGGGAAGCCCTACTGGATCTCCCCAGAGTAGATGACCTGGTGTTAGACCTGATTCATCTGGTCACAATGGAGTGGGAACTGGAGCAGGACTACCAACACCTGCTCTGCTCCATTCCACCCCAATCTACCCTGCAAGCAGAGCCGGAGTCCTGGGTGGCAGATCCAGACCCACAACCCTTGAGTTGGAGAGACAGAACAGACTGGTGGTACTGTGAAGACCCACCGATGGCAGGTGGAGATGGGACCGAGGTCTCTCTACCGTCCCTACTGGGAGGCTGGGCAGCCGGCCCAGATCCCCAGATCCCCAGCTACAGCAGGAGTTACAGGGAGCCGAAGGTGTCGTCCTTCCTTCCCAGCAGCAGTGTGACCACTAATCCTTCTCCCCAACCACAGGGAGACAACAGCCCTGACCCCAATGGTACAGATGGGACCGCGGTCTCTGCACCAGACCTACAGGGATGCTGGATGGCTGGTCCAGATCCCCAACCTGTCCCGCAGGAATACCAGGAGGAGGAGGTAGGCGATCCCTCCTCTCTACAGCAGACCCCCAACCAGTTTCTGGGGGTAGTATTCGCAAACCCCAACCCAGCAGAAGAGCTGGCAACAGGGCAGAGTGCTACCAACCTCTGCCCAGCACCTGCAAAAGCTACAGTCTTCATCTGTACACCCCGGGGATGCTGGACAGTCGGCCCAGATCCCCAACAGCCTGACGAAGTGAGCCCCACCACCCTGTCTTCTCTCCAGCGCCTGAAAGGACTTCCAGGAGAAGGGCCAGTCCACACTTATCCCCAGCAGCGGGTATGTTCTGCGAGAGAGGCAGAGGTTGGCTGGGTGATTAACACTGTTTTCCCGACAATTTGTTTGGGGTACTGGGTGGGTGCAGACATTGGGAGGGCCTGTGGAACACAGCCTACCTTAGAGAGGTTGGAAAGTTCTTCTCTCAGCCTACTAGGCTCCTCTTATGTCTAAATCACCCTGTGTCTTAGAGGGACACAGGGTGCCCAAGAAGCCCAGTCTGGCCTGCCCAAACCAGACTTTCACAGACTGATCGGCGATGAGAGCTCCATGCGCCTTGCCAGGACAAACTTACAAACTATGTGGAACTTTGTCATGGAAGCTGCCATGATGGATGGACTCTCAGGAAGAAACCCCAGCACACATGGCGCTGACTGGAGAAAGCCCCCAGTGCAAGGTCGACTTGCCGCTATAGGAATTGACCACTAGGAAGATAAGCTATACACATTTCCCCATTTGTGGAGTGAATGGAAGAGAAACCAGTAGGTATCGTAAAGTTGTGACTGCGCAGTATGCATGAATGAACTGTAGATACTGAGTTCTACCAAGTTTGTCAAATGTCAATCACTGGGCCAAAACATCCCAATGACAATCGCCCAACGTGGGGCTCGAACCCACGACCCTGAGATTAAGAGTCTCATGCTCTACCGACTGAGCTAGCCGGGCAACGACTATAGCACTTTCATGGCCTCTTACAGCCAACTGACTCCAAACACTTTTTGCTAGCACTGGCATTGCATGCAAGGAGTCACATGCTACGGTTTCGCCAGTGTTGCCTTCGATAGCTCAGTTGGTAGAGCGGAGGACTGTAGGACCAAAATAGCAATCCTTAGGTCGCTGGTTCAATTCCGGCTCGAAGGATGACCTTTTTTTGGGGGAAGTCCTTTAGGCACCTTGCATTTATCTTTCATGTCTCCATCGGGCTGCTGCGGGTGCACTCAGCATGTGGTCTCTGTGGCGCAATCGGTTAGCACGTTCGGCTGTTAACCGAAAGGTTGGTGGTTCGAGCCCACCCAGGGACGCTCATGTTTTCTCATTACTCCAGCAGGGCCCGAAGGCCAAGTCTAAAACGAACCCGGGAAGGCAAAGCGTGTCCTTTGGTTCACCTCAGATGGCCGGCAACTGAGCATTCGGCAAGCATACACTAGTCATCCTGGCAAATATACAAGTCATTTGCCACATTCAGTTGGACTTGTTCTGTAATGTTGAAGATGTCTCGTAGTTTATCAAAACCCTTCTTTGGCTCCGGTCAGTCTCAGGAAGAAACCCCAGCATTTCTATTCACACCTTAAGACTTGAAGTGGTACTTGAAGTGGGCGGTGTTAAGACAAAGGCTGGGCAAGGAAAGTACTTGGTCAGGCTTTATTTCTTTTTGGCTGTCAAGAGTCTTACCTCATTTCAGTTGCTTCCCCGCAGTCTCAATAACCTCTGCAAAGTGTATACAAGTAAAAAGGCATGTGATAATCTGGGGCATGATTGTTTCTTCTGGCTCTAACTTCAGTCCACATACTTTGTTGACAAATTCTTTAGCATTCTTAAAAATGATGCAATATGATGCCAGCTAAGGGTGTTAGGATTTTATCCAGATACTTAGCAATGTTGTGTGTGAACGAGTCGATTCTTTGTGAATCAGTAGTTAAAATGGCTAAACCTTGTCCCTGGGTAATGCTGTACTTCCTGAGCGAGGTAAAGCATAAGGCCAGAGCCTTTTTGAATGCTGAAGAAAATCTCCACAGTTGTCGCGAAGCCAGGACATCTTGGGAGCTTTCTTCAAGGACCTGGCAAACTAGGGTCTTTTGTTAAGGCCGCTTTGCATGGCCGAAAAAAGGAAGAGATTGCGTTGGCCGGGAATCGAACCCGGGTCAACTGCTTGGAAGGCAGCTATGCTCACCACTATACCACCAATGCCAGGCTGTGCTGTGCCGGTGCTGTGCCGGTGCTGTGCCGAAGCTGCTATCTCCATCCAATTATTGGCACACATGGCGCTGACTGGAGAAAGCCCCCAGCGCAAGGTCGACTTGCCGCTATAGGAATTGACCACTAGGAAGATAAGCTATACACATTTCCCCATTTGTGGAGTGAATGGAAGAGAAACCAGTAGGTATCGTAAAGTTGTGACTGCGCAGTATGCATGAATGAACTGTAGATACTGAGTTCTACCAAGTTTGTCAAATGTCAATCACTGGGCCAAAACATCCCAATGACAATCGCCCAACGTGGGGCTCGAACCCACGACCCTGAGATTAAGAGTCTCATGCTCTACCGACTGAGCTAGCCGTGCAAGGACTATAGCACTTTCATGGCCTCTTACAGCCAACTGACTCCAAACACTTTTTGCTAGCACTGGCATTGCATGCAAGGAGTCACATGCTACGGTTTCACCAGTGTTGCCTTCGATAGCTCAGTTGGTAGAGCGGAGGACTGTAGGACCAAAATAGCAATCCTTAGGTCGCTGGTTCAATTCCGGCTCGAAGGATGACCTTTTTTTGGGGGAAGTCCTTTTGGCACCTTGCATTTATCTTTCATGTCTCCATCGGGCTGCTGCGGGTGCACTCAGCATGTGGTCTCTGTGGCGCAATCGATTAGCGCGTTCGGCTGTTAACCGAAAGGTTGGTGGTTCGAGCCCACCCAGAGACGCTCATGTTTTCTCATTACTCCAGCAGGGCCCGAAGGCCAAGTCTAAAACGAACCCGGGAAGGCAAAGCGTGTCCTTTGGTTCACCTCAGATTGCCGGCAACTGAGCATTCGGCAAGCATACACTAGTCATCCTGGCAAATATGCAAGTCATTTGCCACATTCAGTTGGACTTGTTCTGTAATGTTGAAGATGTCTCGTAGTTTATCAAAACCCTTCTTTGGCTCCGGTCAGTCTCAGGAAGAAACCCCAGCACTTCTATTCGCACCTTAAGACTTGAAGTGGTACTTGAAGTGGGCGGTGTTAAGACAAAGGCTGGGCAAGGAAAGTACTTGGTCAGGCTTTAGTTCTTTTTGGCTTTCAAGAGTCTTACCTCATTTCAGTTGCTTCACCGCAGTCTCAATAGCCTCTGCAAAGTGTATACAAGTAAAAAGGCATGTGATAATCTGGGGCATGATTGTTTCTTCTGGCTCTAACTTCAGTCCACATACTTTGTTGACAAATTCTTTAGCATTCTTAAAAATGATGCAATATGATGCCAGCTAAGGGTGTTAGGATTTTATCCAGATACTTAGCAATGTTGTGTGTGAACGAGTCGATTCTTTGTGAATCAGTAGTTAAAATGGCTAAACCTTGTCCCTGGGTAATGCTGTACTTCCTGAGCGAGGTAAAGCATAAGGCCGGAGCCTTTTTGAATGCTGAAGAAAATCTCTACAGTTGTCGCGAAGCCAGGACATCTTGGGAGCTTTCTTCAAGGACCTGGCAAACTAGGGTCTTTTGTTAAGGCCGCTTTGCATGGCCGAAAAAAGGAAGAGATTGCGTTGGCCGGGAATCAAACCCGGGTCAACTGCTTGGAAGGCAGCTATGCTCACCACTATACCACCAACGCCAGGCTGTGCTGTGTCGGTGCTGCTATCTCCATCCAATTATTGGCACACATGGCGCTGACTGGAGAAAGCCCCTGTGACGGGACTCACCGTCACTGGAATTTAAAGACGGATAAGTCATGGGGCTAATGGAGTCTTGCCTCTAGCCTAGAAGCTAAACCTTTATTCCTGTAAACTGTAAGGTACAGGAAGTCCACTCCTTATATGGGCATCCAGGAACTGGTAGAGACAGCATGGCTGCTAATCATTGAAGTGCTTTTGTCTAAAATAGGGTCTGAGACACCTTTTCCATTCACCTATTGTTAACTGTGCTAATGAGCCCACCTGTCTGTCTGCTTTAAGAGAAACTTATAGGAATGTTGATTAGATGCTAAGGGGGAGGGGGGATTGTCTCACATTGTATATTTTGTAGACTGTATGAGAGTGTAAAACTCTGTTCCTATTGGATGGTGAATATTATGTTCAGTCTTCAACAAGGTCCATCTGGGTGGTAACTTTGTGGGTGAAAACTGTATATAAGTCGTGTTCAATAAAGTTGTGCTGAGTTCATTCAACCTCAATCTAGAGTTCTGTCTCTTATTGGGGGATATGCTGCAAGGGATTGCTATGGTCCTCCATACTCCCTTAGAGAATCACTGAGCTCTTTTAAGAGCTTGTGTAGAGCTTGTACTGCTGCACTCTCTGGGGAAAGAGAGGTTCACCCACAGGAACCTGGAGCCTTGTCGTAGGTCCAGGGTGGGTAGGAGATTGCGAGACCCTAACCAAGCTGCGGCGGTTTGTGGAATCTGAAGTGGTTACAGTGTCTGGTGGAGTGCTTGGAGTCCTCGGAAAGCACTAGGAGCATCTTTCAACGGAGGCACCCGGTCCGGGGTGCCCTGTTCCGTTACAGCCCCCAGCGCAAGGTCGACTTGCCGCTATAGGAATTGACCACTAGGAAGATAAGCTATACACATTTCCCCATTTGTGGAGTGAATGGAAGAGAAACCAGTAGGTATCGTAAAGTTGGACTTGTTCTGTAATGTTGAAGATGTCTCGTAGTTTATCAAAACCCTTCTTTGGCTCCGGTCAGTCTCAGGAAGAAACCCCAGCACTTCTATTCACACCTTAAGACTTGAAGTGGTACTTGAAGTGGGCGGTGTTAAGACAAAGGCTGGGCAAGGAAAGTACTTGGTCAGGCTTTATTTCTTTTTGGCTGTCAAGAGTCTTACCTCATTTCAGTTGCTTCCCCGCAGTCTCAATAGCCTCTGCAAAGTGTATACAAGTAAAAAGGCATGTGATAATCTGGGGCATGATTGTTTCTTCTGGCTCTAACTTCAGTCCACATACTTTGTTGACAAATTCTTTAGCATTCTTAAAAATGATGCAATATGATGCCAGCTAAGGGTGTTAGGATTTTATCCAGATACTTAGCAATGTTGTGTGTGAACGAATCGATTCTTTGTGAATCAGTAGTTAAAATGGCTAAACCTTGTCCCTGGGTAATGCTGTACTTCCTGAGCGAGGTAAAGCATAAGGCCGGAGCCTTTTTGAATGCTGAAGAAAATCTCCACAGTTGTCGCAAAGCCAGGACATCTTGGGAGCTTTCTTCAAGGACCTGGCAGCTGACTGGAGAAAGCCCCCAGCGCAAGGTCGACTTGCCGCTATAGGAATTGACCACTAGGAAGATAAGCTATACACATTTCCCCATTTGTGGAGTGAATGGAAGAGAAACCAGTAGGTATCGTAAAGTTGTGACTGCGCAGTATGCATGAATGAACTGTAGATACTGAGTTCTACCAAGTTTGTCAAATGTCAATCACTGGGCCAAAACATCCCAACGACAATCGCCCAACGTGGGGCTCGAACCCACGAACCTGAGATTAAGAGTCTCATGCTCTACCGACTGAGCTAGCCGGGCAACGACTATAGCCCTTTCATGGCCTCTTACAGCCAACTGACTCCAATCACTTTTTGCTAGCACTGGCATTGCATGCAAGGAGTCACATGCTACGGTTTCACCAGTGTTGCCTTCGATATCTCAGTTGGTAGAGTGGAGGACTGTAGGACCAAAATAGCAATCCTTAGGTCGCTGGTTCAATTCCGGCTCGAAGGATGACCTTTTTTTGGGGGAAGTCCTTTGGGCACCTTGCATTTATCTTTCATGTCTCCATCGGGCTGCTGTGGGTGCATTCAGCATGTGGTCTCTGTGGCGCAATCGGTTAGCGCGTTCGGCTGTTAACCAAAAGGTTTGTGGTTCGAGCCCACCCAGGGACGCTCATGTTTTCTCATTACTCCAGCAGGCCCCGAAGGCCAAGTCTAAAACGAACCCGGGAAGGCAAAGCGTGTCCTTTGGTTCACCTCAGATGGCCGGCAACTGAGCATTCGGCAAGCATACACTAGTCATCCTGGCAAATATACAAGTCATTTGCCACATTCAGTTGGACTTGTTCTGTAATATTGAAGATGTCTCGTAGTTTATCAAAACCCTTCTTTGGCTTCGGTCAGTCTCAGGAAGAAACCCCAGCACTTCTATTCGCACCTTAAGACTTGAAGTGGTACTTGAAGTGGGCGGTGTTAAGACAAAGGCTGGGCAAGGAAAGTACTTGGTCAGGCTTTAGTTCTTTTTGGCTGTCAAGAGTCTTACCTCATTTCAGTTGCTTCCCCGCAGTCTCAATAGCCTCTGCAAAGTGTATACAAGTAAAAAGGCATGTGATAATCTGGGGCATGATTGTTTCTTCTGGCTCTAACTTCAGTCCACATACTTTGTTGACAAATTCTTTAGCATTCTTAAAAATGATGCAATATGATGCCAGCTAAGGGTGTTAGGATTTTATCCAGATACTTAGCAATGTTGTGTGTGAACGAGTCGATTCTTTGTGAATCAGTAGTTAAAATGGCTAAACCTTGTCCCTGGGTAATGCTGTACTTCCTGAGCGAGGTAAAGCATAAGGCCGGAGCCTTTTTGAATGCTGAAGAAAATCTCCACAGTTGTCGCGAAGCCAGGACATCTTGGGAGCTTTCTTCAAGGACCTGGCAGCTGACTGGAGAAAGCCCCCAGCGCAAGGTCGACTTGCCGCTATAGGAATTGACCACTAGGAAGATAAGCTATACACATTTCCCCATTTGTGGAGTGAATGGAAGAGAAACCAGTAGGTATCGTAAAGTTGTGACTGCGCAGTATGCATGAATGAACTGTAGATACTGAGTTCTACCAAGTTTGTCAAATGTCAATCACTGGGCCAAAACATCCCAATGACAATCGCCCAACGTGGGGCTCGAACCCACGACCCTGAGATTAAGAGTCTCATGCTCTACCGACTGAGCTAGCCGGGCAACGACTATAGCACTTTCATGGCCTCTTACAGCCAACTGACTCCAAACACTTTTTGCTAGCACTGGCATTGCATGCAAGGAGTCACATGCTACGGTTTCACCAGTGTTGCCTTCGATACCTCAGTTGGTAGAGCGGAGGACTGTAGGACCAAAATAGCAATCCTTAGGTCGCTGGTTCAATTCCGGCTCGAACGATGACCTTTTTTTGGGGGAAGTCCTTTTGGCACCTTGCATTTATCTTTCATGTCTCCATCGGGCTGCTGCGGGTGCACTCAGCATGTGGTCTCTGTGGCGCAATCGGTTAGCGCGTTCGTCTGTTAACCGAAAGGTTGGTGGTTCGAGCCCACCCAGGGACGCTCATGTTTTCTCATTACTCCAGCAGGGCCCGAAGGCCAAGTCTAAAACGAACCCGGGAAGGCAAAGCGTGTCCTTTAATTCACCTCAGATGGCCGGCAACTGAGCATTCGGCAACCATACACTAGTCATCCTGGCAAATATACAAGTCATTTGCCACATTCAGTTGGACTTGTTCTGTAATGTTGAAGATGTCTCGTAGTTTATCAAAACCCTTCTTTGGCTCCGGTCAGTCTCAGGAAGAAACCCCAGCACTTCTATTCACACCTTAAGACTTGAAGTGGTACTTGAAGTGGGCGGTGTTAAGACAAAGGCTGGGCAAGGAAAGTACTTGGTCAGGCTTTAGTTCTTTTTGGCTGTCAAGAGTCTTACCTCATTTCAGTTGCTTCCCCGCAGTCTCAATAGCCTCTGCAAAGTGTATACAAGTAAAAAGGCATGTGATAATCTGGGGCATGATTGTTTCTTCTGGCTCTAACTTCAGTCCACATACTTTGTTGACAAATTCTTTAGCATTCTTAAAAATGATGCAATATGATGCCAGCTAAGGGTGTTAGGATTTTATCCAGATACTTAGCAATGTTGTGTGTGAACGAGTCGATTCTTTGTGAATCAGTAGTTAAAATGGCTAAACCTTGTCCCTGGGTAATGCTGTACTTCCTGAGCGAGGTAAAGCATAAGGCCGGAGCCTTTTTGAATGCTGAAGAAAATCTCCACAGTTGTCGCGAAGCCAGGACATCTTGGGAGCTTTCTTCAAGGACCTGGCAAACTAGGGTCTTTTGTTAAGGCCGCTTTGCATGGCCGAAAAAAGGAAGAGATTGCGTTGGCCGGGAATCAAACCCGGGTCAACTGCTTGGAAGGCAGCTATGCTCACCACTATACCACCAACGCCAGGCTGTGCTGTGCCGGTGCTGCTATCTCCATCCAATTATTGGCACACATGGCGCTGACTGGAGAAAGCCCCTGTGACGGGACTCACCGTCACTGGAATTTAAAGACGGATAAGTCATGGGGCTAATGGAGTCTTGCCTCTAGCCTAGAAGCTAAACCTTTATTCCTGTAAACTGTAAGGTACAGGAAGTCCACTCCTTATATGGGCATCCAGGAACTGGTAGAGACAGCATGGCTGCTAATCATTGAAGTGCTTTTGTCTAAAATAGGGTCTGAGACACCTTTTCCATTCACCTATTGTTAACTGTGCTAATGAGCCCACCTGTCTGTCTGCTTTAAGAGAAACTTATAGGAATGTTGATTAGATGCTAAGGGTGAGGGGGGATTGTCTCACATTGTATATTTTGTAGACTGTATGAGAGTGTAAAACTCTGTTCCTATTGGATGGTGAATATTATGTTCAGTCTTCAACAAGGTCCATCTGGGTGGTAACTTTGTGGGTGAAAACATTATATAAGTCGTGTTCAATAAAGTTGTGCTGAGTTCATTCAACCTCAATCTAGAGTTCTGTCTCTTATTGGGGGATATGCTGCAAGGGATTGCTATGGTCCTCCATACTCCCTTAGAGAATCACTGAGCTCTTTTAAGAGCTTGTGTAGAGCTTGTACTGCTGCACTCTCTGGGGAAAGAGAGGTTCACCCACAGGAACCTGGAGCCTTGTCGTAGGTCCAGGGTGGGTAGGAGATTGCGAGACCCTAACCAAGCTACGGCGGTTTGTGGAATCTGAAGTGGTTACAGTGTCTGGTGGAGTGCTTGGAGTCCTCGGAAAGCACTAGGAGCATCTTTCAACGGAGGCACCCGGTCCGGGGGGCCCTGTTCCGTTACAGCCCCCAGCGCAAGGTCGACTTGCCGCTATAGGAATTGACCACTAGGAAGATAAGCTATACACATTTCCCCATTTGTGGAGTGAATGGAAGAGAAACCAGTAGGTATCGTAAAGTTGTGACTGCGCAGTATGCATGAATGAACTGTAGATACTGAGTTCTACCAAGTTTGTCAAATGTCAATCACTGGGCCAAAACATCCCAATGACAATCGCCCAACGTGGGGCTCGAACCCACAACCCTGAGATTAAGAGTCTCATGCTCTACCAACTGAGCTAGCCGGGCAACGACTATAGCACTTTCATGGCCTCTTACAGCCAACTGACTCCAAACACTTTTTGCTAGCACTGGCATTGCATGCAAGGAGTCACATGCTACGGTTTCACCAGTGTTGCCTTCGATAGCTCAGTTGGTAGAGCGGAGCACTGTAGGACCAAAATAGCAATCCTTAGGTCGCTGGTTCAATTCCGGCGCAAAGGATGACCTTTTTTTGGGGGAAGTCCTTTAGGCACCTTGCATTTATCTTTCATGTCTCCATCGGGCTGCTGCGCGTGCACTCAGCATGTGGTCTCTGTGGTGCAATCGGTTAGCGCGTTCGGCTGTTAACCGAAAGGTTTGTGGTTCGAGCCCACCCAGGGACGCTCATGTTTTCTCATTACTCCAGCAGGCCCCGAAGGCCAAGTCTAAAACGAACCCGGGAAGGCAAAGCGTGTCCTTTGGTTCACATCAGATGGCCGGCAACTGAGCATTCGGCAAGCATACACTAGTCATCCTGGCAAATATACAAGTCATTTGCCACATTCAGTTGGACTTGTTCTGTAATGTTGAAGATGTCTCGTAGTTTATCAAAACCCTTCTTTGGCTCCGGTCAGTCTCAGGAAGAAACCCCAGCACTTCTATTCACACCTTAAGACTTGAAGTGGTACTTGAAGTGGGCGGTGTTAAGACAAAGGCTGGGCAAGGAAAGTACTTGGTCAGGCTTTAGTTCTTTTTGGCTGTCAAGAGTCTTACCTCATTTCAGTTGCTTCCCCACAGTCTCAATAGCCTCTGCAAAGTGTATACAAGTAAAAAGGCATGTGATAATCTGGGGCATGATTGTTTCTTCTGGCTCTAACTTCAGTCCACATACTTTGTTGACAAATTCTTTAGCATTCTTAAAAATGATGCAATATGATGCCAGCTAAGGGTGTTAGGATTTTATCCAGATACTTAGCAATGTTGTGTGTGAACGAGTCGATTCTTTGTGAATCAGTAGTTAAAATGGCTAAACCTTGTCCCTGGGTAATGCTGTACTTCCTGAGCGAGGTAAAGCATAAGGCCGGAGCCTTTTTGAATGCTGAAGAAAATCTCCACAGTTGTCGCGAAGCCAGGACATCTTGGGAGCTTTCTTCAAGGACCTGGCAGCTGACTGGAGAAAGCCCCCAGCGCAAGGTCGACTTGCCGCTATAGGAATTGACCACTAGGAAGATAAGCTATACACATTTCCCCATTTGTGGAGTGAATGGAAGAGAAACCAGTAGGTATCGTAAAGTTGTGACTGCGCAGTATGCATGAATGAACTGTAGATACTGAGTTCTACCAAGTTTGTCAAATGTCAATCACTGGGCCAAAACATCCCAATGACAATCGCCCAACGTGGGGCTCGAACCCACGACCCTGAGATTAAGAGTCTCATGCTCTACCGACTGAGCTAGCCGGGCAACGACTATAGCACTTTCATGGCCTCTTACAGCCAACTGACTCCAAACACTTTTTGCTAGCACTGGCATTGCATGCAAGGAGTCACATGCTACGGTTTCACCAGTGTTGCCTTCGATAGCTCAGTTGGTAGAGCGGAAGACTGTAGGACCAAAATAGCAATCCTTAGGTCGCTGGTTCAATTCCGGCTCGAAGGATGACCTTTTTTTGGGGGAAGTCCTTTAGGCACCTTGCATTTATCTTTCATGTCTCCATCGGGCTGCTGCGGGTGCACTCAGCATGTGGTCTCTGTGGCGCAATCGGTTAGCGCGTTCGGCTGTTAACCGAAAGGTTGGTGGTTCGAGCCCACCCAGGGACGCTCATGTTTTCTCATTACTCCAGCAGGGCCCGAAGGCCAAGTCTAAAACGAACCCGGGAAGGCAAAGCGTGTCCTTTAATTCACCTCAGATGGCCGGCAACTGAGCATTCGGCAAGCATACACTAGTCATCCTGGCAAATATACAAGTCATTTGCCACATTCAGTTGGACTTGTTCTGTAATGTTGAAGATGTCTCGTAGTTTATCAAAACCCTTCTTTGGCTCCGGTCAGTCTCAGGAAGAAACCCCAGCACTTCTATTCACACCTTAAGACTTGAAGTGGTACTTGAAGTGGGCGGTGTTAAGACAAAGGCTGGGCAAGGAAAGTACTTGGTCAGGCTTTAGTTCTTTTTGGCTGTCAAGAGTCTTACCTCATTTCAGTTGCTTCCCCGCAGTCTCAATAGCCTCTGCAAAGTGTATACAAGTAAAAAGGCATGTGATAATCTGGGGCATGATTGTTTCTTCTGGCTCTAACTTCAGTCCACATACTTTGTTGACAAATTCTTTAGCATTCTTAAAAATGATGCAATATGATGCCAGCTAAGGGTGTTAGGATTTTATCCAGATACTTAGCAATGTTGTGTGTGAACGAGTCGATTCTTTGTGAATCAGTAGTTAAAATGGCTAAACCTTGTCCCTGGGTAATGCTGTACTTCCTGAGCGAGGTAAAGCATAAGGCCGGAGCCTTTTTGAATGCTGAAGAAAATCTCCACAGTTGTCGCGAAGCCAGGACATCTTGGGAGCTTTCTTCAAGGACCTGGCAGCTGACTGGAGAAAGCCCCCAGCGCAAGGTCGACTTGCCGCTATAGGAATTGACCACTAGGAAGATAAGCTATACACATTTCCCCATTTGTGGAGTGAATGGAAGAGAAACCAGTAGGTATCGTAAAGTTGTGACTGCGCAGTATGCATGAATGAACTGTAGATACTGAGTTCTACCAAGTTTGTCAAATGTCAATCACTGGGCCAAAACATCCCAATGACAATCGCCCAACGTGGGGCTCGAACCCACGACCCTGAGATTAAGAGTCTCATGCTCTACCGACTGAGCTAGCCGGGCAACGACTATAGCACTTTCATGGCCTCTTACAGCCAACTGACTCCAAACACTTTTTGCTAGCACTGGCATTGCATGCAAGGAGTCACATGCTACGGTTTCACCAGTGTTGCCTTCGATAGCTCAGTTGGTAGAGCGGAAGACTGTAGGACCAAAATAGCAATCCTTAGGTCGCTGGTTCAATTCCGGCTCGAAGGATGACCTTTTTTTGGGGGAAGTCCTTTAGGCACCTTGCATTTATCTTTCATGTCTCCATCGGGCTGCTGCGGGTGCACTCAGCATGTGGTCTCTGTGGCGCAATCGGTTAGCGCGTTCGGCTGTTAACCGAAAGGTTGGTGGTTCGAGCCCACCCAGGGACGCTCATGTTTTCTCATTACTCCAGCAGGGCCCGAAGGCCAAGTCTAAAACGAACCCGGGAAGGCAAAGCGTGTCCTTTAATTCACCTCAGATGGCCGGCAACTGAGCATTCGGCAAGCATACACTAGTCATCCTGGCAAATATACAAGTCATTTGCCACATTCAGTTGGACTTGTTCTGTAATGTTGAAGATGTCTCGTAGTTTATCAAAACCCTTCTTTGGCTCCGGTCAGTCTCAGGAAGAAACCCCAGCACTTCTATTCACACCTTAAGACTTGAAGTGGTACTTGAAGTGGGCGGTGTTAAGACAAAGGCTGGGCAAGGAAAGTACTTGGTCAGGCTTTAGTTCTTTTTGGCTGTCAAGAGTCTTACCTCATTTCAGTTGCTTCCCCGCAGTCTCAATAGCCTCTGCAAAGTGTATACAAGTAAAAAGGCATGTGATAATCTGGGGCATGATTGTTTCTTCTGGCTCTAACTTCAGTCCACATACTTTGTTGACAAATTCTTTAGCATTCTTAAAAATGATGCAATATGATGCCAGCTAAGGGTGTTAGGATTTTATCCAGATACTTAGCAATGTTGTGTGTGAACGAGTCGATTCTTTGTGAATCAGTAGTTAAAATGGCTAAACCTTGTCCCTGGGTAATGCTGTACTTCCTGAGCGAGGTAAAGCATAAGGCCGGAGCCTTTTTGAATGCTGAAGAAAATCTCCACAGTTGTCGCGAAGCCAGGACATCTTGGGAGCTTTCTTCAAGGACCTGGCAAACTAGGGTCTTTTGTTAAGGCCGCTTTGCATGGCCGAAAAAAGGAAGAGATTGCGTTGGCCGGGAATCGAACTCGGGTCAATTGCTTGGAAGGCAGCTATGCTCACCACTATACCACCAACGCCAGGCTGTGCTGTGTCGGTGCTGCTATCTCCATCCAATTATTGGCACACATGGCGCTGACTGGAGAAAGCCCCTGTGACGGGACTCACCGTCACTGGAATTTAAAGACGGATAAGTCATGGGGCTAATGGAGTCTTGCCTCTAGCCTAGAAGCTAAACCTTTATTCCTGTAAACTGTAAGGTACAGGAAGTCCACTCCTTATATGGGCATCCAGGAACTGGTAGAGACAGCATGGCTGCTATTCATTGAAGTGCTTTTGTCTAAAATAGGGTCTGAGACACCTTTTCCATTCACCTATTGTTAACTGTGCTAATGAGCCCACCTGTCTGTCTGCTTTAAGAGAAACTTATAGGAATGTTGATTAGATGCTAAGGGGGAGGGGGGATTGTCTCACATTGTATATTTTGTAGACTGTTTGAGAGTGTAAAACTCTGTTCCTATTGGATGGTGAATATTATGTTCAGTCTTCAACAAGGTCCATCTGGGTGGTAACTTTGTGGGTGAAAACTGTATATAAGTCGTGTTCAATAAAGTTGTGCTGAGTTCATTCAACCTCAATCTAGAGTTCTGTCTCTTATTGGGGGATATGCTGCAAGGGATTGCTATGGTCCTCCATACTCCCTTAGAGAATCAATGAGCTCTTTTAAGAGCTTGTGTAGAGCTTGTTCTGCTGCACTCTCTGGGGAAAGAGAGGTTCACCCACAGGAACCTGGAGCCTTGTCGTAGGTCCAGGGTGGGTAGGAGATTGCGAGACCCTAACCAAGCTGCGGCGGTTTGTGGAATCTGAAGTGGTTACAGTGTCTGGTGGAGTGCTTGGAGTCCTCGGAAAGCACTAGGAGCATCTTTCAACGGAGGCACCCGGTCCGGGGTGCCCTGTTCCGTTACATTGGTGGCAAGCGGTGGGGTGGCGTCCTAGTGTGAGGAGAAGCAGCTCAGAGACACCGGTAACGTTATGGAGCGAGATAATACCCGTGCAGCGTCCCCATATGAGGAGGAGTTTGTCTGGAGGTTGCAGCAACACTTGGTCCAACAGGATGGGCCTGTATCAGAGGAAGCCATACTGGACTGGAGAGATTTCACTCGAAAGGAAATGTGGTATGAGGCCTTAGACGATGCGCAGTGGAGGCGGAGAGAGAACCTTCCCAGCGAAGAACAGCGGTTCCAGGTATACGTTGCCCTGCGGATACCTTTCCTAGGAGAGCAACCCCTGGATGAGTGGGTGACGGAGCTGTGGAACCTGATTTGGAAGGAGTTGTGGCTGGATGAAGCTTACCGGGCACTAAAGTGGTACGCCACCCGGCACGACCACTGGATGGCTGACAACAATATGCCGGAAGGTGAGGACTATAGTGGCCCGGGCTTGCTGTGGGAGGCCTTTGAAGAGAGGGACTTTGGATGTCCAGCAGAGTTTCGGCGCTGGGAAATCCAGGACACCAGGGAAGCCCTACTGGATCTCCCCAGAGTAGATGACCTGGTGTTAGACCTGATTCATCTGGTCACAATGGAGTGGGAACTGGAGCAGGACTACCAACACCTGCTCTGCTCCATTCCACCCCAATCTACCCTGCAAGCAGAGCCGGAGTCCTGGGTGGCAGATCCAGACCCACAACCCTTGAGTTGGAGAGACAGTACAGACTGGTGGTACTGTGAAGACCCACCGATGGCAGGTGGAGATGGGACCGAGGTCTCTCTACCGGCCCTACAGGGAGGCTGGGCAGCCGGCCCAGATCCCCAGCTACAGCAAGAGTTACAGGGAGCCGAAGGTGTCGTCCTTCCTTCCCAGCAGCAGTGTACCTTCCAGGGAGAGGAGACCACTAATCCTTCTCCCCAACCACAGGGAGACAACAGCCCTGACCCCAATGGTACAGATGGGACCGCGGTCTCTGCACCAGACCTACAGGGATGCTGGATGGCTGGTCCAGATCCCCAACCTGTCCCGCAGGAATACCAGGAGGAGGAGGTAGGCGATCCCTCCTCTCTACAGCAGACCCCCAACCAGTTTCTGGGGGTAGTATTCGCAAACCCCAAACCAGCAGAAGAGCTGGCAACAGGGCAGAGTGCTACCAACCTCTGCCCAGCACCTGCAAAAGCTACAGTCTTCATCTGTACACCCCGGGGATGCTGGACAGTCGGCCCAGATCCCCAACAGCCTGACAAAGTGAGCCCCACCACCCTGTCTTCTCTCCAGCGCCTGAAAGGACTTCCAGGAGAAGGGCCAGTCCACACTTATCCCCAGCAGCGGGTATGTTCTGCGAGAGAGGCAGAGGTTGGCTGGGTGAGTAACACTGTTTTCCCGACAATTTGTTTGGGGTACTGGGTGGGTGCAGACATTGGGAGGGCCTGTGGAACACAGCCTACCTTAGAGAGGTTGGAAAGTTCTTCTCTCAGCCTACTAGGCTCCTCTTATGTCTAAATCACCCTGTGTCTTAGAGGGACACAGGGTGCCCAAGAAGCCCAGTCTGGCCTGCCCAAACCAGACTTTCACAGACTGATCGGCGATGAGAGCTCCATGCGCCTTGCCAGGACAAACTTACAAACTATGTGGAACTTTGTCAAGGAAGCTGCCATGATGGATGGACTCTCAGGAAGAAACCCCAGCACACATGGCGCTGACTGGAGAAAGCCCCCAGTGCAAGGTCGACTTGCCGCTATAGGAATTGACCACTAGGAAGATAAGCTATACACATTTCCCCATTTGTGGAGTGAATGGAAGAGAAACCAGTAGGTATCGTAAAGTTGTGACTGCGCAGTATGCATGAATGAACTGTAGATACTGAGTTCTACCAAGTTTGTCAAATGTCAATCACTGGGCCAAAACATCCCAATGACAATCGCCCAACGTGGGGCTCGAACCCACGACCCTGAGATTAAGAGTCTCATGCTCTACCGACTGAGCTAGCCAGGCAACGACTATAGCACTTTCATGGCCTCTTACAGCCAACTGACTCCAAACACTTTTTGCTAGCACTGGCATTGCATGCAAGGAGTCACATGCTACGGTGTCACCAGTGTTGCCTTCGATAGCTCAGTTGGTAGAGCGGAGGACTGTAGTACCAAAATAGCAATCCTTAGGTCGCTGGTTCAATTCCGGCTCGAAGGATGACCTTTTTTTGGGGGAAGTCATTTAGGCACCTTGCATTTATCTTTCATGTCTCCATCGGGCTGCTGCGGGTGCACTCAGCATGTGGTCTCTGTGGCGCAATCGGTTAGCGCGTTCGGCTGTTAACCGAAAGGTTGGTGGTTCGAGCCCACCCAGGGACGCTCATGTTTTCTCATTACTCCAGCAGGGCCCGAAGGCCAAGTCTAAAACGAACCCGGGAAGGCAAAGCGTGTCCTTTGGTTCACCTCAGATGGCCGGCAACTGAGCATTCGGCAAGCATACACTAGTCATCCTGGCAAATATACAAGTCATTTGCCACATTCAGTTGGACTTGTTCTGTAATGTTGAAGATGTCTCTTAGTTTATCAAAACCCTTCTTTGGCTCCGGTCAGTCTCAGGAAGAAACCCCAGCACTTCTATTCACACCTTAAGACTTGAAGTGGTACTTGAAGTGGGCGGTGTTAAGACAAAGGCTGGGCAAGGAAAGTACTTGGTCAGGCTTTAGTTCTTTTTGGCTGTCAAGAGTCTTACCTCATTTCAGTTGCTTCCCCGCAGTCTCAATAGCCTCTGCAAAGTTGCAGCATCCCACTCAGGACACGTGGGAACTGCAAATGTATTACTTCTGTGTCATCGCTGTATTGAATGTCATTTTGCATTTGACATTTGTCAATCCCTGTTCATAGGCTGGTCAAGTGTGCTTCATACTTCCCACCACAAGATGGGGATAGCACCACTTTGGGATATCTATCCCAGCTCAGGTTTATCTGTGGTCAGTGTTCAGTTCAGGAAGTGAGTGTACAGAGAGAAGCACCATGTGAAGGTGAGAGAAGGTCAGTCCTAAGAAGGGACACATTGGAACTGCTAAAATCAAAGGGTAAAAGGCACCAAGCGGCAGCAACAGACCTTTGAGAATAAAGGTGAAGGATTTCCTTAGCCACTGGCAAGCTCACCAATGTCACTGGATTCAAAAGGGATCACAAACAAGTAAGCATTATACTGAACCACAGCCTGAGTCCAGCATTACTAAAGCCTATTAACATTGGATCAGCAGAATTCCTCTATTTACCCAGAGACTGTATTCTAACTGGATGTTTGTACTGCAACCAAAACCAGTCACAGTAAAAGTTGTGAGTTGTATACTACCACTGTCTACCTCATTCTTCACTATTGCTATTACAACTGGTTGTACCACCATTAACGGTACTGGCGTCACGACAAATACCACCAAGGGACCCAGCCACCACAAGCACTCTAAACACCCCTGTCATCACGGGCACCTCAACCACCATCTTGGCTGGCGTTTCCCTATCACAGAGCGTGCCCCGGAGGATTCCGTGCTGTCTTCCTCTTCACTGTGCGACCAGCCCAGGGAGGCTTTCTGCTAACCGTGAGTAAACCGATGAACTGTATTATTGCTGTCTCTCATCGGCCCACCGTGCACCTCACGTGTCACCCCTGTGGTTCTGGCTCGTCGCATAAAAATTTGGCGTCACGAACAGGATATTAACCCCTGCGCCTTATCTAAAAGGCTCTTGCATCAGAATAAGCCCCTTTGCTTTATTGAGAGACTGTTTACTTATTGCACACTGTGTGGGGCCACAGAACTGTTTAAACTGTTTCAAAGTCGCATGGAAGTGTTATCCCAGTTATCAGCATAAAAATCGCAGCATCCAAAGAGAGGAAATCAGACATTTGTGTGTCAACAAAACTGCTTGCTGTATTTGAATTGACTGTTTCTATTCACTTAAAATGGCTGCCGGAGGCCTTCTTGTTCAAAAATGTCTGTGCCATCACTGTGGATAAGTTAGTGACACCCCCGAAGAGCGGGAAAGTTTGATGCCACCCATTTATGCAAAATTGTCCGGCCAGCCCGCCTTACCTTTGCTGTGTCAATCCTGGGAGGAGAGTGTGACAAGCGCATGCCCCAGAAGTCGCGAGACTTCGCATGCGAGCAAAAGAAGAGAAAATAATCGCATTGCTTGCCGTCCGAGCAGTAATCGCAACCTGTCAGCTGCCTCTACTAACTATAAGGAGCACTAATAGCAGGAACTCTGCCAGAGACCCAAAATCAACATTGCTGCAGCATTGTATTCAGTCGGCATTAAATTCTTAAAGGGCCATACACCCGCAAGATAGCGGTTGCCCATAGCAACACCGCACAAAAAGTGTCTAAAAACGCATTTGACTTACCTTACTATAATTCACCTGCTGTTGCCATGTCTGTGCAGGAAGATGACGTGCAGCCTGACCTCAGCGGACCCCCTGCATCAGCCACAGTCGGTCCCAGTACAATACCAACCACTGCAGCACCAAGCTTAATGCCTTTAACCATGCCTTATTATTTTGGGGCCCCCTGGTTCCCACGATATTCTGGAGAAATTCATACTTTAAGGGACTTTAAAGAAAAAATTCTTGCTGTGTTCAGATTGTACCCTGTATCCTCAGAGCAACAGATGGAGATTCTTCTTGCGCATTTGGAAGGAGCTGCGCTCAGAGAAGTGAAATCTTGGCCGAGCTCAGAGAGAAAGACCATGGAGCAGATTTTTGAACGTCTCTACACCACCTTTGAACCCAGAACCGTGTCAGAGGTCAAGATGAGGTTTTTCAGCAAGAAACAGCAATCTGGTGAGTCACTCAGAGACTTTGCATTATCTTTGCAGGAATCACTTAGAGCTGTTGTCCAAGTAGACCCCCGTGAGGCAGAGAATCAGGACAAAACCCTGAAAGAACAATTTATTGAAGGCGTCAATACAGACAATCTAAAGAGCCAACTAAGAATGTTAGCTGCCCAACATCCAGGAGCTACCTTCTTAGATTTTAAAGAATTAGCTATCAGCATACTAGGAAAAAGCCCACCAATAGAACCTGTTAGATCTGTTGAAGTGCCTGTATCACAGCTGGTTACCCCTGTAAAGTCTTTACCTATAGTCAGTCAGGCAACCCAAGCTCCAGTTCCTGACGCAGTTGCCGCCTTGACTGAGCAAGTCCATTTCCTGACTAAAAGTCTGGAGAAAGTCCACCAAAAGTTGGAACAATGGGAGAAACCATTAATGCTAGAGGATGAGAAACCGGTGTCCAGAAGACTCTTCCCCTCTAATTATAGAGAGACTTATTCCAGAAATTCTGGCGGACGCCCCCCTGACCGCACTAGTACCCCTAAGCGGCCTATATGCACATACTGTCACAAGCCAGGCCATACAGAAGCAACCTGCTGGCAGTTAAACAGGGAAACCCCCGAGGCCAAAGACCACCCCTCGGGAGGTGAACCAATAGGTCCAGAAGATCCCCACTGGATGCCAAGATACGTAGGATCCCGTCCAGAAGTGGCACTTCAAATAAATGGAGTTCCTTTTATTGCCCTAGTTGACACCGGATCCCAAGTCACCACTATCCAACAAGCAGCCTTTGAAAAATACTGGGTTCAAAATCAGCTTACCCAGCCTCCAGAATCCTGGCTGAGTCTCATAGCCAGTAACGGCAAACCCATACCAGTCCATGGTTATTGGGAACCTACCATTCAAGTAGGAGGAACTACACTACCTCGACAAGGCCTTATTGTGGTACGAGTCAGAGACAATAACCCTAACCCTCCAATAGTCCTAGGAATGAATGTCCTCAGGAACTGTTATGTTGAGATGCTAGAAGCCTTGCACCAGTTAGTGCCTACTGCCTCTCCTGATTCTAAGAAGGTGATCCAACAAACCATCCGTGTACTAAATGCGCAACAGAGATTCACCAACGAAAAAGGAGAAATTTGCTGTGCCCGCATCCAGGATAAGCAACCTGTGATCCTCAAACCCAACACCGAAACTCTCTTGTGGTGCCGAGCTGTAGTCGGAATTCAAGGTCAAGACTACCAAGCCCTGGTAGAGCCTGTTGTTTTGGAAGACTATCCTCTAGTTAGAGCTGCAAGAAGCCTAGTAACCGTCTCTGAAGGTAAAGTGCCTATTCGACTCCTAAACTTGAGTGATAGCAGTGTAACACTAACAAAACATCGTCCTATTGCACAGCTAATCCAAGTCACTTTTCAAGATGTCATCAGTGTGGCTACAGCTACCACAGAGCAAATTACCAAGAGACAGAACCCACAGGACCAAAATGTAAACACATCCTGGTGGAAAGAACTTCATGTGGGAGATGCTTCCACACCAGCAAAGCAAATTGAGGGCGTACTAAAAATTGTGAAGGAGCTTCACCGTGCCTTCAGTAAGCATTCCACAGACTATGGAGAAGTGGATATCATCAAGCACTCCATCCCTACAGGTTCACACCCACCGATCAAGGAAAGATATCGGCTTATACCACCAACTATGTACCAATCCGTAAAGCAAATGATCCAAGAGATGAAGGACTCCAATGTCATTAGAGACAGCCATAGTCCATGGGCTGCACCTCTAGTCCTTGTCCGTAAAAAGGATGGTAACATCAGATTCTGTGTGGATTACAGAAAAATTAACCAAATCACCCACAAGGATGCTTACCCTTTACCACGCATAGAGGAATCTTTGACAGCTTTAGGATCTTCAGCCTACTTCTCTACCCTTGATTTAACAAGTGGATACTGGCAAGTACCAATGGCACCTGAAGATCGTGAGAAGACTGCATTTACCACCCCTATGGGCCTGTTTGAGTTCAACTGCATGCCTTTTGGACTTTGCAATGCGCCCGGAACTTTTCAAAGATTAATGGAGCGTTGCTTAGGACACAAAAATTTCGAAACCGTCCTGTTGTACTTAGACGATGTCATCATCTACTCCAAATCTTATGAAGATCACTTGAAACATTTGGCCGAAGTTTTTCAAGTCCTCATTAAACATGGACTCAAAGTCAAACCATCTAAGTGCTATCTACTGAAGTCAGAAGTCAAATACTTAGGGCATATTGTAAGCTCTGAAGGTGTTAAACCGGATCCAGAGAAGATAGCCGCAGTCCGAAATTGGCCTACTCCTACTACAGTGAAAGAAGTGAGGAGTTTTCTCAGTTTCGCAGGATACTACAGACGCTTTATTCCTCATTTTGCCCAAATTGCGGGGCCAATATTAGAACTTCTGAGAGGACATCCTAAGAGGTACCAAAAGTCTCCAATACCAGTTGAATGGAACACAGAAAGAGAAATTGCCTTCCAGCTCCTGAAGAAGAAGTTAACAGAACCACCAATCCTAGGCTATCCAGATTACCAGCAGCCATTTCATCTTTACACAGATGCTAGTAAGAAAGGTCTGGGAGCTGTCCTGTCGCAAGTACAAGAAGGTAAAGAAAGAGTTATTTCCTACGCTAGTAGATCTCTTAGAGGTACTGAAAGAAACGACCAAAACTATAGTTCCTTCAAATTGGAATTCCTCGCACTCGTGTGGGCTGTTACAGAAAAATTTAAAGATTACCTTGCAGCAACACCATTTGTGGCCTTCACAGATAACAACCCGCTAGCACATCTTAATACCGCTAAGTTGGGAGCATTGGAACAAAGATGGGCCTCACGCCTAGCTAACTACGATTTCACCATAAAATACAGAACAGGAAAAGCAAATGAAAATGCGGATGCATTATCCCGTTTGCCTACCCAAGAAGACCCTACTACACAGGAAGATGTTTGGGAAGAGGTAGAAATGCCAGCTTTTTACAAAAATTTTGCCCAACAAGACATTATCACCATCAAAGGAAGAAAAGTCCTTAACCTTCAACAACAAGTGGATCCAAGATCCCAAGTGGACAAAGAAAGGTGGATCAAGCTGCAAAATGAAAGCAGAGTGTTGGGAGAACTGCAAGATTTCTTCACCAGCGGAAGAACACCTGAAAGAATTCGCAGAAGAAATGCTGATCCAGAATTGTCAAAACTTTGGAGACACAGAAAACATCTCTTCCTACAGAAGGGCCTACTATTAAGAAGAACTTTAGACCCAATTACCTGGGATCATCTATACCAAATCTTAATACCACGCCGAGATGCAAGAATCATTCTTGAAATGTACCATGACCAATCGGGACACTTTGGCGTGCAGAAGACAGAAGCTACCATCCGTAGAAGATTCTACTGGATTGGGATGAGAGGAGACATTGAAAAGTGGTGTCGAGAATGTTCCACCTGTGCTGTTGGAAGAAATGAAAAACATGACCAAAAAGCACCCTTACATCCCATTGTAAGCCGAACACCGCTAGAAATAGTTGCAATTGACCATGTGAAGCTGGAACCAAGTCGCTCAGGTTACACATACGCCATGACCATCATTGATCATTATACCAAATTTGTTGTAGCCGTACCTGTCAAGGACTTGACTGCTAAGACAACTGCAGATGCCTTCTGGAAACATTTCCTATTGCCATATGGATGCCCAGAAAAAATCCTTACAGATCAGGGATCTGCCTTTGAGTCACAACTCTTCAAAGAACTGTGTACACTTCACAATTGTCAGAAAATCAGGACCACAGCCTACCACCCCCAAGGGAATGGACTTTGTGAGAAAATGAACCAAACTTTAATTGAGCTGTTAAGAGCAGTACCACCTGCTACAAGAAGTGATTGGCCAACTCTATTGCCTCAATTGATGTACACCTACAATAACACCATTCACTGTTCTACTGGGTATACACCTTACTATCTCATGTTTGGCCGTCAAGGTAAACTACCTGCTGACCATACTTTGGGCGTACAAGTGCCTGATGCAATCAACCCTCTACCAAAGACTGATTGGGTGAGTGAACACCAAAGACGTTTAATTGATGCACAAGAAATTGTTCAACATCGCATGGAACATGCTCATGAAAAGCAACAAAAAGATTATAACCAATCTGCCAAAGCAGAACCTCTCAAAATTGGTGACCATGTGTGGTTAAAAAACGACCATCGCACCAGCAAGTTAGATAGCAAATGGGAGAGAAAACCTTACACCATTACAGCTATTCTCAATCCAGAGACTCATACTTATGAGATCACCAAAGAAAACAAATCACGTGTAGTACATCGCAATCGCCTTAAGTTATGTCTCAAGGAAAGTACTCAAGAAGAAACTCTTCAAGAAGAAGCTGTCCAAGAGGAAACTCAATCCATAGAACCAGAGCCTACAAAATCATCTGATTCAGAGGGTCCACTACAGTCTTTTGGAAAAGCATTATTAGACTCTGATCCTTTACAGTGGTTCCTTACACCATGGCTCAATATCTTAGTGCCTGCCAAGACCAATACAACCGCACTTCAACCAGAGGAGCTATCTCAAGAAGTGTCTACTACAGCTCAAGAGACACCATGTTCCCTTGAAACAAGACCTGTAGAAACTCAGCCGCTACGAAGATCTGACAGGACTACAAGAGGACAACCACCTGTCCGTTTTAAGGATTTCCTACACCAGCAGCCAAGAAGACAACTACCAGCCCTGCCATCTCATCGTTGAATGCATCCTTACATCGTCTGAAGTTCCAGAGTGAGAAGAAGACTTTGTGATGTCAGGTTCATTTCCTTTAAAGGACTTTTTAAAAGGACTACTTACCTACTGTTTTGCAACGTTCAAGTCTGCACCCGGAGATAGACTTTCACGTACCTGAGCCTCCGTGATATTCTTCTGTTGACATTTTTCCTCTGCCCAGGGAACGGACTCATACCCTGTGAGCCTCCTGAGATGTTATTTTTGTTTTGTTTTTTCTTTTTGCATCTCATCGTGGACTATTCTGGTTTTGCCATACATCACCAATCTTCAGAGGAAAAACTACACCCCTTTTTGTCACCTTTTGTCACATTTCGTTGTTGCCTGAGATATGTTTGCCTAACCCATTTTACTTTCAGATACAAGAAGTACAAGAATGGGGTTATGTTGTTATTTCCTATGCATGCATGCTTTTCCCTTTCTCTTATATTTTACAGGAAGACACGACATCGAGTCAAAAGTGTGTCGAGGTCGACACACGTTTTACCATGGGGGTATGCAGCATCCCACTCAGGACACGTGGGAACTGCAAATGTATTACTTCTGTGTCATCGCTGTATTGAATGTCATTTTGCATTTGACATTTGTCAATCCCTGTTCATAGGCTGGTCAAGTGTGCTTCATACTTCCCACCACAAGATGGGGATAGCACCACTTTGGGATATCTATCCCAGCTCAGGTTTATCTGTGGTCAGTGTTCAGTTCAGGAAGTGAGTGTACAGAGAGAAGCACCATGTGAAGGTGAGAGAAGGTCAGTCCTAAGAAGGGACACATTGGAACTGCTAAAATCAAAGGGTAAAAGGCACCAAACGGCAGCAACAGACCTTTGAGAATAAAGGTGAAGGATTTCCTTAGCCACTGGCAAGCTCACCAATGTCACTGGATTCAAAAGGGATCACAAACAAGTAAGCATTATACTGAACCACAGCCTGAGTCCAGCATTACTAAAGCCTATTAACATTGGATCAGCAGAATTCCTCTATTTACCCAGAGACTGTATTCTAAATGGATGTTTGTACTGCAACCAAAACCAGTCACAGTAAAAGTTGTGAGTTGTATCCTACCACTGTCTACCTCATTCTTCACTATTGCTATTACAACTGGTTGTACCACCATTAACGGTACTGGCGTCACGACAAATACCACCAAGGGACCCAGCCACCACAAGCACTCTAAACACCCCTGTCATCACGGGCACCTCAACCACCATCTTGGCTGGCGTTTCCCTATCACAGAGCGTGCCCCGGAGGATTCCGTGCTGTCTTCCTCTTCACTGTGCGACCAGCCCAGGGAGGCTTTCTGCTAACCGTGAGTAAACCGATGAACTGTATTATTGCTGTCTCTCATCGGCCCACCGTGCACCTCACGTGTCACCCCTGTGGTTCTGGCTCGTCGCAAAGTGTATACAAGTAAAAAGGCATGTGATAATCTGGGGCATAATTGTTTCTTCTGGCTCTAACTTCAGTCCACATACTTTGTTGACAAATTCTTTAGCATTCTTAAAAATGATGCAATATGATGCCAGCTAAGGGTGTTAGGATTTTATCCAGATACTTAGCAATGTTGTGTGTGAACGAGTCGATTCTTTGTGAATCAGTAGTTAAAATGGCTAAACCTTGTCCCTGGGTAATGCTGTACTTCCTGAGCGAGGTAAAGCATAAGGCCGGAGCCTTTTTGAATGCTGAAGAAAATCTCCACAGTTGTCGCGAAGCCAGGACATCTTGGGAGCTTTCTTCAAGGACCTGGCAAACTAGGGTCTTTTGTTAAGGCCGCTTTGCATGGCCGAAAAAAGGAAGAGATTGCATTGGCCGGGAATCGAACCCGGGTCAACTGCTTGGAAGGCAGCTATGCTCACCACTATACCACCAACGCCAGGCTGTGCTGTGCCGGTGCTGCTATCTCCATCCAATTATTGGCACACATTGCGCTGACTGGAGAAAGCCCCCAGCGCAAGGTCGACTTGCCGCTATAGGAATTGACCACTAGGAAGATAAGCTATACACATTTCCCCATTTGTGGAGTGAATGGAAGAGAAACCAGTAGGTATCGTAAAGTTGTGACTGCGCAGTATGCATGAATGAACTGTAGATACTGAGTTCTACCAAGTTTGTCAAATGTCAATCACTGGGCCAAAACATCCCAATGACAATCGCCCAACGTGGGGCTCGAACCCACGACCCTGAGATTAAGAGTCTCATGCTCTACCGACTGAGCTAGCCGGGCAACGACTATAGCACTTTCATGGCCTCTTACAGCCAACTGACTCCAATCACTTTTTGCTAGCACTGGCATTGCATGCAAGGAGTCACATGCTACGGTTTCACCAGTGTTCCCTTCGATAGCTCAGTTGGTAGAGCGGAGAACTGTAGGACCAAAATAGCAATCCTTAGGTCGCTGGTTCAATTCCGGCTCAAAGGATGACCTTTTTTTGGGGGAAGTCCTTTAGGCACCTTGCATTTATCTTTCATGTCTCCATCGGGCTGCTGCGCGTGCACTCAGCATGTGGTCTCTGTGGCGCAATCGGTTAGCGCGTTCGGCTGTTAACCGAAAGGTTTGTGGTTCGAGCCCACCCAGGGACGCTCATGTTTTCTCATTACTCCAGCAGGGCCCGAAGGCCAAGTCTAAAACGAACCCGGGAAGGCAAAGCGTGTCCTTTGGTTCACCTCAGATGGCCGGCAACTGAGCATTCGGCAAGCATACACTAGTCATCCTGGCAAATATACAAGTCATTTGCCACATTCAGTTGGACTTGTTCTGTAATGTTGAAGATGTCTCGTAGTTTATCAAAACCCTTCTTTGGCTCCGGTCAGTCTCAGGAAGAAACCCCAGCACTTCTATTCGCACCTTAAGACTTGAAGTGGTACTTGAAGTGGGCGGTGTTAAGACAAAGGCTGGGCAAGGAAAGTACTTGGTCAGGCTTTAGTTCTTTTTGGCTGTCAAGAGTCTTACCTCATTTCAGTTGCTTCCCCGCAGTCTCAATAGCCTCTGCAAAGTGTATACAAGTAAAAAGGCATGTGATAATCTGGGGCATGATTGTTTCTTCTGGCTCTAACTTCAGTCCACATATTTTGTTGACAAATTCTTTAGCATTCTTAAAAATGATGCAATATGATGCCAGCTAAGGGTGTTAGGATTTTATCCAGATACTTAGCAATGTTGTGTGTGAACGAGTCTATTCTTTGTGAATCAGTAGTTAAAATGGCTAAACCTTGTCCCTGGGTAATGCTGTACTTCCTGAGCGAGGTAAAGCATAAGGCCGGAGCCTTTTTGAATGCTGAAGAAAATCTCCACAGTTGTCACGAAGCCAGGACATCTTGGGAGCTTTCTTCAAGGACCTGGCAAACTAGGGTCTTTTGTTAAGGCCGCTTTGCATGGCCGAAAAAAGGAAGAGATTGCGTTGGCC